>NC_034603.1:59396674-59404516 GCF_900095145.1 Mus pahari
TAAATGTTCCTCAGAGAAAAGTAAACCCTCTGAATATTTTATTTCATATATATTTATTTGTACCAGAATTATAATAATATACTCTATATAATTTCAAATGTAATTTCACATACTTTAAGTAAAACTTTCTGGGTAAATCTATTATTTCCTAAATTTATGAAACATTCATAACTATTATGTGTGCACCATAAAATATATCTAGGTTTTGGTGGTGGTGGTGGTTGAAGTTGTTGTTTTTGCTGTTTAGTTTCATTTTATCCATTTATTTATCCATTTATTTATTTATTTATTCATTCATTCATTCATTCATTCATTCATTCATTCATTTATTCACTTTACATCCCATTTTCAGCTTCATCTCTTCCCAGGACCAACTCACACAGCCCTTTCCTCCATCACCCCTTTACTGTAGGATTAGGCACCTCCTCCTCAACTGAGGCCAGACAAGGTAGACCAGTTAAGGAACAGGATCCACATGCCCTCAAGAGTCCGAGTAAGACCTTTTCCAGTTGGAGGAAGATTCGAATGAAGACCAAGCTCTATATCTGCTACATTTGAGCATGCAGCCTTTTATGCATTTCAGTTGGTGTTTAAATGTCTGGGAGCCTCACAAGTGTCTCTTCTGGGTTCCTCAATCATTTCCCCAACTTTTGCACAAGACTTTCTGAGCTTGATGTTACGTTTAGCTGTGGGCTCTGTATCTGTTTCAGTCAGTGTCAGCAGCTAGTTAGAACCTCTCAAAGAACAGCTATGCTAGGCTCCTGTCTGTGAATCCTGGAGAAAGACCCAAACATAGCCTGAGGCTCCAAGGTAGTTGAAGGAGGAGGTCAGGCCTGCAATGTGTCTCTATTGATCTTCTGAGGACAGCTCAGCACATTTCCCACTAAATTGGCAGAAGTTGTCTCTGCAGTTATTTATGTCTGGCTCACACAGGGTACGTGTGTTTCCAAGCCAGCAGTGACAAGGATAGCTGTCAACAGTCTCTTCACATGTTGTATCATTTTGACAGGGTTTTGAACAAGAGGAATCAACGTCTCTCGGTGTGTCTATGTGAATCCACTACCTGTGCAATCATGGTAGTAATTTTTTCTTCTATCCACACATAAACCTCTACAGAGACATGGCTGATTGGAACATTCATCAGAGTTGAGTTCACAGTAGTCTCCAAGCATTCCAGGTGCATAATCACAGAAGTAAGACCCAAGAGCATCCTGATACATGGTACAATGTAGATATTCCTGGGATTAACATTCATCAATATCCAACTGAGAGGTCACACTAGAACATGCTTGAGGACAGACACATGCATATCTTCTTATATTTTTGACATATCACCCTCACTCCTGCTTTGGTCAGAAACAAATCCGTCTACTTCTAATTCACAATGCCTGCCTTGGTATCCATGCAGACAGGAACAGCCATTGATTCAGTCCTGGCACAAAGCTCCATTGTGGTAGGAGCTGGAAACCCACTCATTGTGATCTGTCTCACAGAACTTTCTAGCATATCCAGCAGGGTACATACAGACAGGATATTCAGGGTCTTCATGGAAGGTATCTCCTTGTTGGCAAACAGCCCCTCCACAGGAATTAGTAGCAGGTTTACAGGTTAGCTGTCTGAACCTAGGAGGACATAGGTCCTCTTTCCTAGGGTATTCACACAAGTGGAGATTCCTTGGCAGAGACTGGAGAAGAAAGACTCTTTTAGATCTTTATCCAAATTATTGTCTGTGTCTAAGCAACATTCCACAGAGATGAATGTAGCATGTGAGTAGCTCGCTTATCACTCTGAAAAATTCATATTTTAAATTCCATGAACATTAAACCCTTCATTATAGTTCTTCCATTTCATTATCTGAGATGTTGAAATGAGACTCAGGATATAAACTCATCTCCCAGCTCTGAACATCATGACTTCCTTTTCCTTTGAGGATAATTTGCTGCTAAGCTCCATATGGGTTATGTGAATCCCTTCTGAAGCACCTACAGGAAGTTCTTGACTAAAATATATGCTATAATTCCATAATTATTAATTATGTATGGGTTGTGAAGCTGGTTAATGCTTTAAAGTTTGGCTTTAGTTGACATTCAAAAGTTTAAACTTTTTAAAAAAGACATTGTGATCTATTATTTACATGATACATCAGTAGCCAGTCTCAACATGCCTTGCTTTGTATTCACATTTCAAGGAGTGTGATGTATTTTAACTCTTTTTGTCTCAGGACTTCAACTCCTAGAAACTATTGCTTGATATTTCTTTACATAAATAGATACTATAGATTCTCTTTTCTCTGATTTTTATTATATTATGGTGGATATCAAAGCATTTAGTATATTAAATGAGTTTCAGACTTTAATCAATAAAAAGAAATAAATCCATATTATATTGGCTATCAGAAGTCTACAAGGAAAAAGGAACCTTTAATCTTTTAATGACATATTCAATGAGCTATATATAAGTACCTCAGGGAAACTAAGCGAGCTAAAGGAATCTTAAATGAAAACATAAAGTCATTGATCAAAGCAGTGTTAGCTATAATGTGTCAATTATTTGTTACCCAAATAATAGCTCCATGGTCTTTCCAAAGTCTAACAATTTTTCCAGTGACCTCAGGCCATACATAGCTGTCTCCTGAGAAGCTCTGCTAGAGCCTGACAAATACAGAGGTGAATGTTCTCAGCCAACCATTGGACTGAGCACAGGGTCAACAATGGAGGAGCTAGAGAAAGGACCCAAGGAGGTAAAGGGGTTTGCAGCCCCGTATGAGGAACAATGATATGAACCAAACAGAACTCCCAGAGCTCCCAGGGAATAAACCACCAACCAAAGAGTACATGTGGAGGGACTCATGGCTCCAGCCACATATGTAGCAGAGGATGGCCTTATTGTACATCAGTGGGAGGAGAGGCCCTTGGTCTTGTGAAGGCTCAATGCCCCAGTGTAGGGGAATGCCAGGACAGGAGAGCCGGAGTGAATGAGTTGGTGAGCAGGGTGAGGGAGTAGTATAGGGGGGTTTCAAAGGGGAAACTAGGAAAATTGATAATTTCTGAAATGTAAATAAAGAAAATAACTAATTTTTTTTAAAAATAAGCATACAGATATCATGATTCATAAAGTCACAGATATTATGGAGGCCAAAGTAGCAATGCTTTAGCAATGATTCTCACCCCACACTGTTCTTACTCTCAGAAGCTGCTAAGTGGTAGCATGCACCGTAGACCTATTCATTACATAGCAGGGCTCTTAGAAGACCTAGAACCTATAAGAGACTGACAGTCCTAGAATGGAATTCCTTTCTCTGACTAAGTGAGTACCTACCTTCTCCTTGAGAGAGTACAGCCATGCCTGAAATCCTTAGACAGTGTTTTGAAACTGTAAAGGAAAGGGAGTATTCCAGGTCAGAAAAGGAGTTTGCATTGCATAGGAGTTAGATTTTACATTTCCCTTTTATTTTATATTGTTTGCCTGATGCTATGAAAAAAACAAAAACAAAAAAAACAAAAAAACGCTCCAAGCAAAGCAAGTCGAGCGAGCCAGAGTTTGTCTTGGCCTCTATCTTCAGAGAGATTATACTCCATCACGGTCAGGAAGACTTGGAGGTAGTCAGGGTAGAAATGGTAGCTGGTTCCATGGCATCCCCATTCAAGAGACAGAGAATGAACAGGAAGTGGGGTTGGGCTCTAGAATATAATGGTGGCCATGCCCCCATTAATCTACTTCCTAAAATTTCCACAACCTTCCAAAACAGGATCACTCTCTGGGTTAAAACAGGTAGCCTGCTGAGGGAATTTCATATCCAAACCCTAACAGAAGTAAGAGAACAGAGAAATTATGTTGTGGCAAGCCGCGCCGTAGCAAAATGGCGCCCGACCCGAAAAGGGGAAGGGAGAGAAAAAACAGCTTGCTAGGCGCATGCGCCAGGCTCCGTGATGAGCCAGCACAAAGATGCTAATGAGGTTCGGAAGTAAGCACCAATCACAGGCAGACACGTTCCCCTTAGGGTTACCTGGGAGAAAAGGGTTTGCCGGTTTTTTCATTAAATATTCTTGTTAATTGTGTGTGTGTGTGTGTGTGTGTATGTGTGTGTGTGTGTGCACGCACGCGCATGTGCATGTGTGTTTTAATTGTCAGAGGACTATTTTGGTTTTCTCCTTCCAATCTGAGTTCCAAAGATCAAACACAGGCTGTCAAGTTTGCACAATGTAGTGACTTCACCTGGTGAGTTGTTTTCTGTTATTATTGTTTGGTTTTTTTTTCCATCTCATCATTTCAGAACTATATCAATTAAAAATGTAAGAAGAAAGTAACTTTGTCAGCATGCCCTCCTTATTTATTTTCTAATAATCTCTCTATATTTGTCATCTCATTGCTATGGTTACAATTGAACATTCACATTGGCCCACGGCAAACTCCTTTAGAAGTAATGTAGATTCCCCATTGTTTAAGTTTACCAGCCCTTTCAATACCCTGCATCTGTTTATTGCTTATCTTTGTTGTTTCGCTCCTTGTACATTTTTCTTCTGTTGTAATGGAAAGACGGTGGGTGTCTTGATGGATTTAATTGTATTATCAGGTGATATCAGAAGCCAGTGTGTTTGCATTGGTGATGAAGTACCATTCTGTTTTATCTTGAATCTTAATGTGAAATATACATATAATTAATAAACAAAATACTAGTATGAAGCATTTCTTTAAAGAGGCCTATTCCAAACCATGATCCTGAATACTCTGTCCTAAACTATTCATTAAAATTGCTAAGATTGTTTTGTAAAACGCAGATTCCAGATTATCAGCATTTCCATGGGACTTTTTGTTTTCTATTTTTGCTATTGACAGGTGAGATCTAGTCTCCCTGGATAATCCAAGGTGGTCTGAAACTTAGTTTCATAATACCCCAACTTCTATCACACTGGTGTTAATAACATATACCACTATGACTAGATTCCAGTTTTTGCTATCTTTATGAAGTATAAGGGAAAAAATAAAAATAATTTTATTTTCCTTCCGTTTTAACCCAGAAATGGAGAACAACACAATATAATTTCAATTCCTTTAAAAGTATTGCTCCATGTTCACTTTTTTTCTGCATTTATTTTAATAATGATTCTTCCTATATCGATAAAGGAGAATTCATCTTAATTTTAAGCTGTATTTGATAGATTATAGCAATTACTTTAAACATAGACTTTCAAAGCACACAGGCCCTTTTCTATTCACTTTGGTTCTGTTTGGTATTTTTCTTTTTGGGTGATTTTTTTCACTTCTAGAATGAATGAAAGACGGCAGCCAGTCTTAAACAGAACTAGTGCCCTTCATGCATCTGTTTAAGGGATAGAATTGGGCACATTTAAAATACTTTGTTGGCTGGGCCTGGTGGCACATGCATTTCAACCAACCAAGCACTCAGGAGATAGAGGCAGGCAGATATCTGTGAGTTCAAGGCCAGCCTGGTTCACATAATGAGTTCAAGTACATACAAGAAAATGTAGGAAGTTGCCTGATAGATAGATGGATAGATAGATAGATGGATGGATGGATGGATGGATAGATAGATAAATAGATACATGCATGCATGCATACAAATATATCTAGATACATAGATACATAGGAACAACAACAAAATCTGACTATAAAAAATAATCAGGGATAAGTTAGAGTGAACTAAGTAATAACATCCAGAGGATTTTAGCTCCTTAGAGAAACTAATTTGTATTAGAATCTAATGGCATGTACAGTATTTACACGGAAGTTTTAGAATGCTGACTAACTTCAGCAAGATGGAGTGTTTTTGTTCATACTATTGTAAATATGGAGACACTGGAATGGATGGGCTTCCCTAGAATCTTTCTGTTCACTCAATGTTCAAGTTCAGCGTGACATCAGCATGTGTAATTAGTAGAAATAATCTTGGGGAAAATTGCACTTTGTCTATACTTCTTCAAAAAACCCCAAACCTTTTAGCAAAATATGTGTATAATATAATAAAATGATTATAAAACGATCAAAGGTGTTATGAATAGCTTTCAACTTATTCCATAATCTGTATAATTACTGTCCCTACCTAAGGTATTGTTACAGAGAAATGATACCAAATAAAGGAAGTCATCCATTGGCAGTTGTTAATGGCCTCAGTTAAACATGAGGATAGAAATTTGAAAAAAATTAAATACATCTATTAAAATTTAGTGATAATGAACTTTTTCATTTACTCACAATACTGTGAAGAATATATTTTGAAAGATAGAAATATCAAAAGAAACCATGTTCCTGAATGCTAAGTATTCTTTGAATGGTTCAGAGAAGCTTTTATTTCATATATTAATAGTCATTTTTCTAGAAATTAATTGTATAGACACAGTAAATCCCTGGTGAGTTTAAGAAAATATGACATTACTTTTCTTCTCCTTTTTTTTTTCTTTTCTTCTTCTTTTTTTTTTGTTTGTTTTGTTTTCAAAACAGGGTTTCTCTGTGTAGCCCTGGCTGTCCTGGAACTCACTTTGTAGACCAGGCTGGCCTCAAACTCAGAAATCTGCCTGCCTCAGCCTCCCGAGTGCTGGGATTAAAGGTGTGTGCCACCACTCCCACCCCCCCCTTTTTTTAAATATGACATTTCTAAGTATAGAATTTAAATGACTAGTGCATGTCCTAGAAACAGTGCTGCGGTCAAAGATAAGACTCACAATAAGCAAAATCTTAGTCAACAAACATCTATTTCAACACGTGGAGTCCAATTTTTTTTTTTGTTCCCTTCTTTAACAAAAAATATGGGTAGCCATGTTTCATCCTTTTTTAAAAATTACTTTTATTCATTTTTTTACAGTCCAGTCATTACCCCTCCAGGTCCACCTTCCCAGAGTTCCTCATCCCATTCTCCCTCTCCCTGTCTCTAAGAGGATGGCCCCTTCCAGGCCTCCCCACTCCCTTTGGCCTCAAGTCTCACACTTAGTCTTGTGTTTGCCACAGCAATTTAAGTGAAGTGGGAGCACTTTATGTCTGTGCCAAGTGTGCACACTCAGACTTAAAAAAAAATGTGGAAACTTTGACCTATCCATTAACTTTGTTGCTGATGTTATTAGTGGAGAAAAGGGGTAAAGTGATTGATGAATTACTTTATCTCTTTGATGTGGGTATACGTCATCCTGACCTGTCAACAAGATGTGATAGTGATCAGAAATGGAACTCATGAGATCAATAGTCATTTCTTGTAGTGGTGAGCTGTAAACTCAAATCTATAAGAAACAGGACACCTTAAAAATTTTCTATTCAAAAATAGAAAAAAGAATACCTAAGTAAATTGACACAGTTTCATCTTACTGATTTGTGTTGTATTCTGAGATACAGATAAAAAAATTTAGGTTAATGTTCGTTCCTACTAAGCTGTCCTTCACTTCCTTATCCTGAGGCAGTGTGCACATTTGCTCTATAGAAATCATTTTTCTGGTTTACATTCACGGACATGAGTGATAAAATGTGTGTGTGTGTGTGTGTGTGTGTGTGTGTGTGTGTGTGTGTGCATGCACAGTGTGTGTATGTGTGTATTTCTGCCTGTGTAAATTACAAGCCAGGATATCATGAGAATCATTTGTATCATGAGAACTATAATGTGAGAAGAAATGAAATCAAATTATTCTCTATAGAAAGCTAGTTAGATAGTAGAGAAAGGAATATTGTTGAAAGCCATGGGCAAGCTAGCGTGACACACAGTGGTGAGGAGACACTGCCTAAAATAAGGTAGAATTTAGAGCTGGTAGCCAAAATTACCCTGTGGCTTGAACATATGTACACTTTGGCGTATGCGCATCTACACACACACACACACACACACACACACACACACACACA
>NC_034603.1:59404546-59419377 GCF_900095145.1 Mus pahari
AGAGAGAGAGAGAGAGAGAGAGAGAGAGAGAGAGAGAGAGAGAGAGAGAGAGAGAAGGAAATATCCCTGATAAGCTTTCAGTGCTACCCTTCTTATATTAAAATTAAAACATTTCGAGAATATGTGTAGATTCTTCTAACTTCCTATTCATGCAAAGGTTTTGGACAATGTTGGTGTTATAACAGTGAAAATCCTGAGGGTAGAACACAATGCCCTTTAACTGAATCACAAATCACACAATTGAAAAAGCAAAACTAAAAATACTAAGAGATTCACTCTGTTTATACTAAGCATTCACAGATTAAGAGAGTCTTGAATCTAGTTGCTGAATCTATTTTACTTCAGTTCCAGAGTTAAAAAAAAAATGTTCCATGTGTTTTCTAAACTTCACAAAGAGTGAATGCTTTTTCATATCAGCTATTTTAACATAATCCTCAATTCTGATAGCATTTCAGAAAAAAATATGTTTTTGAGAAATTAGTTTCCTTATTGATAAGATTTTGACAATGACTGATGTAAGATACTTATAATACATTCATAAAGACTTTCAATGTCATTGGAAGTGAAATGCAATTCCCAAAAGAGATATTTTTCTTCCTTTGAAACAATTCTTGGGCCTGTAACAGTAGATGCAACTCAAAGGTCATTTGATTTCAATAACACAATGTCTAAAGCAGTGGCAACATTTTAATTCATACCAAAAGTTTATTACAGAAAAATTATATTTTGGTCACAGTGTTTATAACTGCCATACATATAACATATATAATTTGAATACATGTTCTTTAGTTGATTTTATAATAATTAGATTACAATCACTTAGGTATAAATTCGATTTTAGATCTCAGAATAAAAATTCTTACGTTAATTTGATGTTATCATCCTAATAAATTATATGGTTTCATCTTAACTAACATAAAGTAGTTAAAATTAAATGTTGTTATTGCTTTAGGTCTCTCTCTCTCTCTCTCTCTCTCTCTCTCTCTCTCTCTCTCTCTCTCTCTCTCCTCTCTCTCTCTCTGTGTGTGTGTGTGTGTGTGTGTGTGTGTGTGTGTGTGTGTGTGAGTGTGCACATGCACATGAGTGATGCACATCAGATTTATGCAGGTATGCATGGAAGTCAGAGGTAGGTTAGTTTCCCTCCTCAATTCATCTCCACCTTATTTTTAGTTGGAGACTTCCAGTGAATCTGGTGATCACTGAGTAAAACTGAAACTAAACAAGCTAAGGATTCAAAACATGACATTCTGATCTTGCAAAACTTAACCAGTCATGTAGACAAGTAGACAACAAGAAAAGTGCTAAAATCTTTAATGAGGTAAACAGAGGCTTGTGCTGAAGAACATTATCAGGGAATGACAGATACCATTGATGGACATCTAACTGAAGATATTTTAATAGCATAGAAGAGCAGAAAAACAAGGACTGATCTGTAAGTTAAGTTAGTGGAATACATTAGTAGTCACCACTGGACTCCAGAATACAGGACAGATAGGAAAACATAGAATGATTCCTTTACAAACTTTTAGGTAGCAGCTTAAGGAAAAAGTACTTCTTTGCTGATGGGAAATAAGAATCCTAGAAAGCTCTGGAGAAATCTATTTGGCTTTGTGATGCTTAACCTGTGTAATAGCAACCCCTTTGCGGGTCAAATGTCCCTTTCACACGGCTAACCTAAGACAATAGGAAAACAGATATTTACATTAGGATTCAAGACAGTAGCAAAATTGTGATTATGAAGTAGCAACAAAAATAGTTTTGTGGTGGTGTGGGGGGGTGGTCATCACAACCTGAGGAACTGTGTTAAAGGGTAGAAAAATAGGAAGGTTGAGAGCCTCCAGAGTAGCTTAAGGAGGCTGGATTGGGAAGTTGGACACAGGGAAGTGCAAGAAAACTCTAGTGCTGATAGGATTAAGGGTTTGGGAAATTGTGTAACATCTCGTAGTAACTGAGACAAAAGAAGTCAAGGATCAATGGTGTTTATACTGCTAGATATATTGTTATAGGTAAATAATGCTACTCTTGGGACTGCTCTGGGATTGGTACTAGCTACTTCTTTGATTACTTTAACAAAATAAATAATGAAAATTTGTCCCAGGAAGATGTGTTGGGAAGTTTAAGAGGAATATTAGTAATTCTTGGGTTTCTTACAGAAGCATCCAGAGAAATCTTGGAACCTTCATGGAAAGCATTCTCAGATATGTCAAGCACAAATTGCTTACTTCAAAATTTTCTAAGGGTTTTGTGGAAGACACATGGACTTCGGAGGGGGCATTACTCTCAAAGATTGGTATGTTCTATCTGTATTGCTCAGAAGAATCTATCTCCTCAGAAGAATCTGAGAGAGAAAATTTGTTCATATTGAGTCTGTGTTCCTGACTTCCACTAAGTTACTGAAAATCTTGAACCTGTCCTGAAAGTTTGCACTGTTGATCTTCTCTCTGACTTGAATACTCACTTCTCAAGTTATCATACCTTGTTCTGTTGCAGGGTAGCTAATTCTGTTTGAGTATGGCCAAGTATTCTTGGTAGAGGAAGAGAAAGGGAAGGCAAAGCCTTATCTCTCCTATTTATTTCAGCATAAACAATATTATTATATAATTTATATATTTATTATAAACACATAATACATATAACATAGAAGATAAAACTATTTAATAATATAACAGATGGCTGATGATGGGATGGATCCCCGGATGGGGTAGTCTCTGGATAATCCATCCTTTCATCTTAGCTCTAAATTTTGTCTCTGTACCTATATCTTTTCATGAGTACTTTTTTCCTTATTCTAAGGAGGAATGAAGATTCCACACATTGGTCTTCCTTCTTGGTTTTCTTGTGTTTTGCAAAAAAAGTTTCTGGACTAATATCTGCTTATCAGTGAGTGCATATCTAGTGACTTCTTTTGTGATTAGGTTACCTCACTAAGGATGATATCCTCCAGATACATCCATTTGCCCAAGAATTTTATAAATTCATTGTTTTTAATAGCTGAGTAGTACTCCATTGTGTAAATGTCCCACAGTTTCTGTATCCATTCCTCTATTGAGGGACATCTGGGTTCTTTCCAGCTTCTGGCTATTATAAATAAGGCTGCTATGAACATAGTGGATCATGTGTCCTTATTACCAGTTGGAAGATCTTCTGGGTATATGCCCAGAAGAGGTATTGCTGGATACTCTGGTAGTACTATGTCCAATATTCTGAGGAACCGCCAGACTGATTTGCAGAGTGGTTGTACAAGCTTGCAATCCCACCAGCAATGGAGGAGTGTTCCTATTTCTCCACATCCTCGCCAGCATCTGCTGTCACCTGAATTTTTAATCTTAGCCATTCTGACTGGAGTGAGATAGAATCTCAGGGTTGTTTCGATTTGCATTTCCCTGATGACTAACAATGTTGAACATTTTTTCAGGTGTTTCTCAGCCATTTGGTATTTCTCAGTTGAGAATTCTTTGCTTAGCTCTGTACCCCATTTTTTAATGGGGTTATTTGAATTTCTGGAGTCCAGCTTCCTGAGCTCTTTGTATACATTTGATATTAGTCTTATATCAGATAATATTGCACATGCCAACAAGATTCTGCTGAAGGGACCCTGATATAGTGGCCTCTTGTGAGGCTATGCCAATGCCTGGCAAACACAGAAGTGGATGCTCACAGTCAGCTATTGGATGGAACACAGGGCCCCCAATGGAGGAGCTAGAGAAAGTACCCAAGGAGCTATAGGGGGCTGCAATCCTGTAGGTGGAAAAACAATATGAACTAACTAGTACCCCCTGAGCTTGTGTCTCTAGCTGCATATGTAGCAGAAGATGTCCTAATAGGCCATCATTGGGAATAGAGGCCCCTTGGACTTGCAAACTTTATATGACCCAGCACAGGGGATTGCCAGAGCCAAGAAGTGGGAGTGGGTGGGTAGGGGAGCAGGGGCAGGGGTAGGGTGTAGGGAACTTTCGGGATAGCATTTGAAAGGTAAATAAAAAAATATCTAATAAAAAACATACAAAAATATAAAAAAGAAACATAGATACTTAAAAAAATAACAGATGCACAATGTTACATAGGCTTATACAAACAGCCTTCTCAGTTTTCATATTTTGTTAACTGTCACTTTTCTTTTTGCTACAAGACTGCAGAGTGTTTCTGGTCATTCTTAATTTCTTCCCAAAAAATTGCGAATAGCTTTCTCAAATAATATAAAACAACTATGGTGATTCCTCCTAATAACAACAAATGCAATATCTAGCTCATTTTGGATTCCTATAACAGAATATCAAGGGGTGAGTATTTTATAATGAATATTTTCTAATGGGTCAACATTTGTTGAGTCAATCAACACTTATTGAGTGATTTTGTACTTTGCAATTTCATAATGTTTTGTGGAAGAGTAATTAAGAGGAAATATGGGATTGGGAATAGAAGATAGATAGATGATAGATAGATAGATAGATAGATAGATAGATAGATAGATAGATAGATAGATAGATGTAGGGAAGTGGATGATGAATGGATAGATGAATGAATGGATAGATGGATGGAAAGAACACTAATATGAGAGAACATGCAAGGTAGATAAAATGCACTCACACCTGTGGTAAAAACATTCATTTCCTAAACAATATTAACTCTTACATAAGACTGAAACTTTCATGGTCCACATATCCTTAACAATGTTACAAGAGAACCACTTTTGAACACAGAATCATTTATGGACTCAGACTCATTAAAGGTGAAGCACACAAAAATATATTGGGATGATCCCAAGAAACAACCTTGAAGAGAGAGAGAGAGAGAGAGAGAGAGAGAGAGAGAGAGAGAGAGAGAGAGAGAATGCTATGGGGTGGCAGCTCTTATTTTTGAGAAATATCCAGAAAAAAATATGCTGAAATGAGAATGAACATTCCAGGTAGCATAGATATGTGTATTTGACATGCAAGGAAGCCAAGCAGAGTTCAGTGTTTGAAGGTCATAGGCTATGTGGTCTGTTACTGTAGCCTTAGGATTCATTAGAGCTCTGGCATTGGCTACCTTACTATGAAGGCTATACAGGGTCAACCAACCTCTGACATATTGATGGTTTCTTATTAGATGGTCAATAAGGCTTGTTTAAGTAATTGCAAGTACACAGCTGTAATTACAAGGCAATCATTATCTTATCACTGATACTCTTAAATGTTCATTGCTTTAGTTAAAGATTTTTGTTGCTTAAATCTTTTAACTCTTAATATGTTCTGGAGCCCCAATTAACCTCACTCACTTATGATATTATAAGTTAAATTAAAGTAGTTTATTATTATATAAGCAAATGCTACCAACATATTCCAATGCTAACATAAAAATGGGACTTTTGCTTTGGATAGCCTTAATTACTGAAGAAGTTACAAGTGTGGATAGCCTTGATTACTCAAGAAGTTACAATTGTGGATAGATTGGAATGCAGTCAGATTCATTGAAAATAAATTGCTTATCATGACATACATACTTCCTTTATCTTTCTGTGTTCTTTGTTTTTCCCCAAATACTGGAAGTTCATATGATAAAGTTCAGGTAAATTCTGTTTTTCTCATCTACAAAATGTGATAATTATAATGCCATCTTTAATGTTTTCATCAGAATAATAAATGTCATAGTCGAAGTCCAGGGCAGTTTCTAACTGCCCCCCTCAAGTCAGGCCTAAATTCAACTTAAAGGAAAAAAAAATCACCTACATCCTATTAAAGTCTTTAACAATATATAATAAGAAGAAAACAAAACACATAGGTTGATAGTGATATTATGAATTGGTATTGTGTGTATATGAAAGAAGATAATGTGTGCATAAGGTAGTAATTAACACTCGTGAAGTTTATAGGCTTTAATGTACACTTCAATAAAAGAATTCACTGCTTCAATCAGAGTATTTATTGGACTTTATAAAAATGTCAGATGGGTTATTATGTAAGGTAAATCATATCTTTTCTTCTAAAAATGGTTTTGAACTATGAATGCACAATATCCTAGGTTGTGACCTTATCAGAAAAAAATGAAATTACATAAATAATTACCTACGATTAAAATCATATTGGATTGGGGTATGGTCAATTATTATTTTTACCTATGTACAGACCTGGTATCTATATATGATTAGTGTCTGCATGCAATATGTATAGCTGATATCTATGTATGACTGATGTGTTTGTGTGAATGATACTCATGTGCATCTGGGGGTCATGTATGGATGTTGTCCAAGTCCATACATGAGTGGTAGTCATATATTACTAATGTTCATGTACAACTGCATTCATAATGGGTGATCATGGGACACATAGTGAGAACACATTATGGCAGACATTAGTTTGATGCAGATACTACCGTGGAACCCTAGATGCTAAACAAAAGCAAGAGCAATTCTTCCACCAGGCTTCAGAAGGAGCATGACGCTGCCAGCTACTTAATTTCAGACTTACTATTTCTGAAATTATGAAAGACAAATTATCAAATGTTTGTTGTTTTAAGCCATTCAAATCGTGGTAGTTTGTTATAGCAGCCCTAGGGAACAAAACGGGACCTAACAGTTACAGACAAATTGTACAAATCAGTAGATAACAGCTCCTGGCATTCCATTCTGCTTGGCTGTAGAGAATCATTCCAAGGCAAGGCTTCCAATCATTTAAGAAGGTGACAACTTCAAGCAAAAAAAAAATGTATCCTACAATGAACAGAGGGCTTAACATTTATTTTATGTAGAACATTCTGTATTTCCCCCTTTTATTGCTTAATGACTTTCCTCTATCGTATAACCAAATGCATGCATGACATTTTCAAATATTTCTCCTTCAAGCATCATTATCAGTGCAAATGATCATTCCAATAGATTTGAGGTATTGATTATTGCTGCCTCAAAAGCAATGACTGAGAGATATGCCAACCTTTCAAGTTCAGAATTTGTAGGTAATTTTTGTGGGTCATCACAAAGCTAAAATATATATTATTAATGAAAGGAGCATTAGTTTCATAAATAGAAGTTGTTTGTAGAAATCTCCTCTCTCTCTCTCTCTCTCTCTCTCTCTCTCTCTCTCTCTCTCTCTCTCTCTCTNTGTGTGTGTGTGTGTGTGTATGTGTGTGTGTGATGTATCCATGTGACAGGTAAACAATGTATGGAGGATAATTTGTGTAGCAGATTCTCTACTTCCAAAGACTGAACTAAGTATCACAGGCTTATAGAGCAAGTATATATACCTGATGATTCATTTCACTGACTCAAGAAAATTTATTTTTAAAGTGAGGACATTTTGACACTTCAGGTATGTGTACACATGAAAATGTGTTTAGAAAGCACACAAAATTAGTTTTCATTGGCTTATTGGGGAAT
Organism: Mus pahari; assembly: GCF_900095145.1. Lineage (NCBI taxonomy): Eukaryota > Metazoa > Chordata > Mammalia > Rodentia > Muridae > Mus > Mus pahari. The sequence continues at coordinate 59,411,898 of NC_034603.1, forward strand.
GAAATTAGCCCTTCCAGTATGTAACTTACCAAATACATCCTGCAAGGAATACTTTTTCCAGCTAAATCTTAGAATAACCACTTTATATGTATTTTAGATTGACTTCACCAATATTTTTGTCAGAGTGGAGTCATTATAAACATTGCAAGTATTGAAATATTTTTTAAGAAATTTCACATTCATGTAACAACTGAGCATATAGGAAGGCAGAATTTATTTCGCAGTTTCAATTCAATTATAACACATAATGTTTCATTAATGAAGTTGATGGTGTTATTTTGAAAATATAACTATTATTTAGGTTTGAATGCATGGGAATGGAACAGATTTGAGATATATATTAAAGAATCTTTCTAATTGGTTCAAGGTATCTCTGAAGACATCCAGTCTTCTATCTTACACAGCCAATACTGTTGATATTTTTATTTTGTTTTGTTTTATTTTATTATTTTCCTCAATAAAAAATAGACTCAAGTAAGTGTATTTTGGGGATGATGTTCTAGCACAAAATTGCTAAATTATTAAAGATTTAAAATACTTTCCATATAGCAGACTGTATGCAGTTATCTTTGCAAGAGAGTTTGGGAAAGCAATCAAGTCAGGCAGACTGGTAGATCTGCCTAGAAGGAAATCAGATGTGAAATGGAAGCCACAGGAAACTACATTATTTAAGTATGGTTGCTTTATTTACAAATGGACTGGACAAAATATCTCATTAAATAAAAAGTAATTTTCCAAAGGAAAGATTAAACAATATGGAATAAAAATGAAGACAGCACACATCAAGCTTCTTGCAATAACTCACTGTGACGATAGTTTTCCTCTGCTTAATGGAAAACAAACAACAGCTTTCTGCATTTATTACTTATCAATCACATTCCTCAAGGAATACTTTTTCCAACTAAATCTTTGAATGACCATTTTGAATGTGTTTTAGATTTGCCTCTGCAGAAAGGCGGAATTCCGATTAATTTAATAATAACATGAGATTTTTCTTTCACTAACGGAGGAGATAAAGATATCTTTGTCTTTATAGAACAATGCAATGCAGAATGTGGTTTACACACAACAATGATTTTACAAAATATTTTTGTCAGAGTGGAGTCATTATAAACATTGCAATTATTATATATATATATATATATATATATATATATATATATATATATATTTCCATTCCTGTAACAACTGAGCAATTGAACCTATAAACAATGGCCTTTCTTGTTTTTGTTTTTCTTCTTTTTTTTCATTAAAAGCCAATTCATGCTGTTGAGCCTGAATGATGAGCCACATACTCATTATGTGTAATTAGATCAAGTACCCATCTATAACTGAGAGGGAAACAAAACTTGTTGTCTATCACAGCAGGTTTTTAAAACAACAATATATTTGGAATATTATGAAATTCAGATTCAGTGTATGATTCTGATTTATCATTATACTCTTAATTCTATGATATACTGAGAATTCAGTTTCATTTAATAAACAATAGTGATGGTGATTAATAGGTCACCAGGTGCAAGTTCCTGAGAACTTTAAGTGGAATCCATTCACTGTTAATGACAGAGTGACATACTAATGTTTTCCAATACCAGTGATGTTAAGGTCTCTATTTCTGAGGAAGATATTCCTGACTTCCAGATCATTATCACATGAAATTAAAGGTACATCACTTCTAATAGAATGTTATTAGCTCTACAATAAAAGTCCTCAGACAAAAATAGATTTATATATATAGTCCAGTAAGACTGACAATAATGACATTTTAAATATTTAATATGTTTTTATGAACTTAGTTCTTCTTTCCAATCAGATTTTAAGTCTTATTGCTGTCATAGCATTAGCCCTTGAACTTCCATCTCTTACTCATGCAAATAGTTCCATGTTGCTCAAAATTACCCAGCATGATTAAATCCTAACAGACCCATTCTATTTTCCATATATCTCCAGGTACATCTGAATATAGACATTCACTGTTCAGCTCTTTGGTTGTGTGTTTTGTAGTGTGTATGGCATTGTGCTTGTAAGGCACAGACTGACTGGTTACAGCTTAGAAAGACAGAGAAAGCTAACACCATTACAGCTCATTTCAGAAGCAAAAAGTAGAGAGTAAACTAGCCTTGAACTGGGTTCAGGGCAGCTCTTAAGCCTTGGCAGAGATATTTTTTCAGCAGTAGATGGTAGTTAACATCAAATGTAACAAATGGGCAAAGTCCAGAGAACAAGAGACTATGGAGTTCAGAGCTAACCTGGGACATCTTTATAACACTCCTTCCTCAAGGATTAGGGTTATCTCAGAAAATGGAGCAGAAAGATTGTAAGAGCCAGAGGTTGGGAAGAAATTGAACCAGACCATCTTCTGGAATGACAGGACCTCAGTACCCATGAACTCAAGCAACTTTGGTTGCCTGTACAAGATCAAGGCAGCCAATATTTCAGCAAGAAGTGAGAAAGGGCCCATAAGTCCCAACCTTTAACAAAGGAGCTATGAACAACTGAGAGCTCCAAAGGGAGAATAAGTTTATTTCAAGTGCATAGCTTCTGATAGGTCATCCATGCTTCATAGCGCGGCACTATATCAGCAGTGTGGAGACAGCACAAATTGGAGCTTATTACATCAAGAATAAAACAAAATAATGAGGACATGAAGCTGGCATGGGTAGCAAAGTGAGATTGGACCTGAGAGAAATGAGAGAATTGTCAGTGAATATAATTATAATACAGTGTATGAAATTCTTAGAGATATATCTATACCCACCTATCTATACTTTACATACTATATAAAAAACTATATAATCTATATATAAATTTAAAAGTATAGATCAAGACAAAAAAAGAATTTGGAGAGCATCAGAGTAGATAATAGAATGACAGGAAGAAAATGCTTTATATATACGGATGAATACAATTTTCAAAATTATATTTTGAAATAAAAATACACTAGCTATTATTGTCAAAATTTTGCATCTATTTTTTTCCCAATTTGAGAGACATGGGTCTAGTATATAATTGTATTAATTTTATCTCTGCCATTTCAGGAAGTTTAGTCAACCTCATGGAAAACATTGAACTTATGGTTTGAAGACCATGTATGTCCCTTGATCATGTATTTTTCAATATAAAACACTTGTTCAGAAAGAACAACAAAAAATATAAATTAAGAAAATTTAGCACAATTATCTGAAGGATGAGATGAGAGAATTCATATACATACAACTTTGGCTGGCATATTTAGATGAGATCAAACATCAAGGTGGCTTTTGAATCAGCAGATAGAACCATTGTGCCATCAGGCCTAGAACTCCAGTTGGGTCAAGTTTACAAACATAAATCAGAAGCTTAAAAGGAATAACACCATAAATATATATATGACCTTAGTAAAAGTCAAGAATTCCTTAGGGCTACTTATTTTCTCTGTACATACTATTCTTTGATTAGGAACTAAACCTCAGCTTCTTGCCTCTCTTATTCTCTTACTCCTGCATCCCTCCCTTGCCTCTTGCCCCATTCTCTTCCCTTTCTCTCAGCATGGTCATGGCCGGCCTCTACTTTTCTCTGTCTCCCTCTCTCTGCCTTTCTCTGCCTCTACTACTCTCTTAACTTCCCTTCCCATGCCCTGAATAAACTCTATCCTGTACTATAAAAAAAGAAAAGAAAAGAAAAGAAAAGAAAAGAAACCTCAAGACCCACCAAGTGAAGACTGTGGATAAGAATATTATAGGAAAATTAATACAAATTGCTCTGTAAACAAAAACCTAATGCTTAATAGTCCATGTTCAGTGACACAAACATTGTAATGACAATAGTATTCCTCACATTTTGAATTTATGGAAGTTAAAATGTTTGATAAAATATTGGTGAAATATATGTGTGCAACTTTTCAAACTATCTATAGCAATAGACTATGTTTCTTTGAAATTCACATGCTGAAGCCACACATCTCAATGTGAGGGTGATAGTGGTTCTAACTTTGATTGGATATTTAAGCCTTATTACATGAGGACCTAGCTATACCACTCCTGGGCATATACCCAGAAGATACTCCAACCTGTAATAAGGATACATACTCTGCTATGTTCATAGCAGCCTTATTTATAATAGCCAGAAGCTGGAAATAACCCAGATGTCCCTCAACAGAGAAATGGATACAGAAAATATGGTACATTTACATAACGGAGTACTACTCAGCTATTAAAAACAATGACTTCATGAAATTCTTATGCAAGTGTATGGATCTAGAAAATATCATCCCAAGTGTGGTAACACAGTCACAAAAGAACACACATAGTATGCACTCGCTGAGAAGTGGATATTAGCCCAGAAACTCAGAATACCCAAGATACAATTCACAGACCACATGAAGCTCAAGAAGGAAGACAAAACTGGATACTTCGGTCCTTCTTAGAAGGGGGAACAAAATACCCAAGGGAGGAGATAGAGAGACAAAGTGTGGAGCAGAGACTGAAGGAAAGGCCATGCAGAGACTGCCTCACCTAGAGATACATCCCATGTAAGTCACCAAATACAGACACTATTGTGGAGGCCAACAAGTGCTTGCTGACTTGAGCTTGATATAGCAGTCTCCTGAGAGGCTCTGCCAGTGCCTGACAAATACAGAGTTGGATGATCTCAGCTAACCATTGGACTGAGCACAGGGTCCCCAATGGAGGAGCTAGAGAAAGTACTGAAGGAGCTGAAGGGGTTTGCATCCCCGTAGGAATCACTTCAATATGAACCAACCAGTACCCCCAGCGCTCCCAGGGACTAAATCACAAACCAAAGAGTACACAGGGACCCATGTCTCCAGCTTCATATGTAGCAGAAGATGGACTTGTTATACATCAATCGGAGGAAAGGCCCTCAGTCCTGTAAAGACTAGATGTCCCAGTGTAGGGGAATCCCAGGACAGGGAAGCAGGAGTGGTTGTGTTGGCAAGCAGGGGGAGGGGGAATGTAATGGGGTTTTTTTTGGAGGGCAAAGCATGAAAGGGGGTAACAGTTGAAATGTAAATAAAGAAAATATCTAATAAAAAAGAATAAAAAAGAGACTGTAAGAAAAGAAAGAATGGAGCTCATTGTGAGGTGGACGAGTGTTATTTCACATCAGATCCTCAGAGGGTCTTTGGTTCTCTGTGACACGTTATAGCAAGAAGCTAGCAGTGTATATACCCACCACATTGATTTGAGTTTCTCCTTTAATACTCCATAACCAAAGAAACACATGGTCTTCACACTGTAATTTCCTCACCATGAAAAAACAAAACACACACACACATACAATAACACGTACAACCACCAAGAACAACAACATGAAAAAAATAACAATTTACAGTAATTGTCCATTAACAACTTTCAACATTAATGAATTCAATTCTCTAGGATCTGACACACACCTTTAATCCCAACATTCTGAAGGAAAAGGCAAGAAGACAGCCGAGATGAAGGCCAGACCGCTATACAGAGATGTCAGGACAGCCAGGACTACACAGAAAAATCCTGCCTTGAAACAAATCAAACAAACAAAATAGCTAAATGACCTCATATTCTAACCTCGGACCTGCTACTAACCATGACTATTTTAATTCTATCAAACATTTCAGACTCAGGGATATTTTAAGCTTCTGCTGATCACTCCAGTTCTTTTGGTTCTTCTACTGTTCACCCTTGATCTTGTAGGTGTCTGAAAAGTACTTTTACTTAATGGGCATTATTAGTTTTCTAGAGTCATGAGGTAGCATAAACCAAATACAAATTTAATAACAAAATATCATATTCATATACAGTTCTGGGGAAAAGAAATATAAAATCATGTTGTTGCCTGGGTTATGCTTCTTCTAAGGGGCCTTGGAAAAATACCCCAACACATTCTTTACTTTTCACACTTGCTGAAAATACTAGACAACCTTTAGCTTATAGAAATATCAGTACAATTTCTACTGCAAATGTACATTTTTCTTGTGGTCATATGTCAGTGTCCAAACCCTCCCTTATTTATAATGATGCAATTCAGTGAATTGTGCTTAATCTAGTATGACCTGTTCCTGATTTCATAAGAAAAGCAACGTTCTCCTTTTTAGATAATATCACATCCACAGAGTGTTTGGGTTTGCATGTGGACATACTGAGGTGTAGTGCACAATCTGAACCCCTACAGGATGTTGCATGATTTCCTATTTCTTCAGTGTCTACTCTGTCCTCTCCTATATTGTCCATTCCCCTTGCCCTCCCATTATTTGCTTTCATTCCAGCAATATTCCCCTGGCATCCAGTGCAATCTCAGCTACTTGAATACTTACAATAAATGGCTGTTTTTGGTTTTTTTTCAGATGCATGGAACATAGAGGTTAATGGAGAAAGAACAAAACAAAGACTGTTTCTTTTACAACTGGTTCTTCGATGAAAGTGCAGAACCTCTGCATCAGAGAATAAATGAATGTTCTTAGAATTTTTCATAACATAACTACCATCCTAAAAATATTTAAAAGAACCATGGTTCTTTTTATTTACCCAAAGTCATAGCAGATGAAGCTTAGATCAAGGACAGAGTTAGATGAAATTCCTGGTATGAACAAAAAGGAAAAAAAATGGTCAATCAACTAAGTCAAAAACATTGTGTGATTTGTTGGTTTTAAGAATCTAGATCTTCTTGCTAGAGTCTACTCTCTGGAAAATGTTTCCAGGAAAATCGTAGTCTCTCAGATTGATGCAGGATGTGTTTTGTACCACATTTGTGCTAGATGCTTATTTAATAAGAAGAGCCAATGTCCTGTACAGGCAGCTACAAGTCACTCTTTCAGATCTGTTATTTGTTCCATGCTAGCAGAAAACATCATAGAATTAGGAAATGACCCATTCATTCAAATCTTAACATATTGACTCTACTCCTCCAAGAATGATGGCAGCAGTGATTAATATATTTTCAAGTTAATATATTTTAACAATTTATAATATTATGTTTTCTATATAGTCTAGTAGGACTTTATATTTTCTAGACTCTATCGTGAAGTTTATGTATGTATTATCTGAATTGTTATCCATATGTGTAATTATATGTATATTTGCATTGTTATGACTATTGTATAAATTTAAAACTACCTATCATGTAAAACAATATTGCTGATCATCACATAGCTCGAGCCAAGATCTAACTTGTTGGTTTAGAAGTATTTTTGTTTTACATTGATATTGAAAGAATGTTTATATTTTAATTTCACAATTTTAATCTTGTAGCATAGTCTATAAGAGGCTATAAAAAATTCTCATGTGATATTATTCAGGTAAAGTTGGTTTATAGTCAATAAGTAGAATGCAGATGTAATTCTTTAAGATGATACATGAAGGGGGTAGAGAAATAGTCACAATTATGGCTTGCCACAAAAACTGGTAACCTGAGTTTCATCCCAAGAAATCACATGGTAGAAAGGGAGAACTGATTATAGCAAGTGGTCCTTTGACCTTCTCACATATGCTTTGGCTCTCTC
>NC_034603.1:59419655-59453335 GCF_900095145.1 Mus pahari
TGAGAATATGCTAGAATATACAAATATGTACTGTCAAACATCCATGGTCATATATTCAGGTAAATTGCTGTGTTTCAAGGCAAGGAATTCAGTGATGTGTCAATTGAATAAGCAACATTTAGTTGAATTGCTTTGTGGCCAAATTCTGTCTCACAGTGTAAATGCATGGTATACATCTTTCTACTAAGTTTGGTTTTCCACCTGTGCTCCATGTGGGGTTGGATGCAAATATTTTTACACATGTACACATAAAATTTCAAATTAAGATTCAAATTTCAAGTGACTTTTGACCTCTGTTATGGTAAAAGAGAAAATTCATGTTGGATATTTGATTTAAAAAATAAACTACAAGAAAATCTGAGATAACAATGAGCCTCCTGAGTAAGCTAGTACCTCATGCAGACATTTATATCTTTCTCTTTAATTTTGTAAGTGGCTCATGTACCATAATGCACAGTTTTGCTAGTTTGACATCATTACTAATTAGATAGCAGCTTTTGTGTTTATAGTGTCTTTTTCCATTTCTATTTTTCCTTAACATTTCACTCATTTATAAAATGTATTTTTAATTGAAATATAATTACATCATTTTAGATGAATTTGTTTTCTCAGAAGCCAAAGGACAATGCATATTCTCCAAATTGATTCTTCTCCAATCATATTAATGTGTGCAAGTAGGTTTGATTTTGAAAGAACCAGCCAATCATCACAAGACATCCCTTATGCTGTCATTCATGAATTCTTCACAGCAACAGTCAGGCTAGGGCCCTGGGGGCAGCCCAGGTGCTCTGGTAAATACTAGCTTATATTTATCTGATTGAAGAAATCATACAGATCTGCAGATTAACCAATTAACACTGAAAAATGGATCCTTGAACTCAACAATACAGGCATGCTACATCTTAGGTTAACCACTAAGGAAAGAAAAGCATGCATACCTCCCACAGTGTGACAGGAAAAAAGTCATCTCTCCCTGCCTTCCACACAGACACAATTTGTTCACCTGTAAGATGGGTAGGTGGATGACTTATGAAACTCATCTCATATCTACCATATTTTGAATTAATTTAATCCAAAGTTTATTGATTCACTATCAACAAGTGTTTGTCGCTTTCTACTCAAACATTTTTTAAAATGTGTGGTCAAATTCAAATCATTATGGAAACTTTAAATGTCATCAATATCTACACAGAAAGAAACAATTGCTTCCAATAATATACTACATTTGAACATTTTACTGTTTCATATCATTCATAAAATTGATTCATTGATAAATTAAAATATAATCATTTATATTGAATATATATATTAAATATATAAAATATATAACATATATGAATAAATAAATTTAAAATACAAATATATTGTATATTTAATATATACAATTATATAAAATAAAAATATATAATTTATGAATTATTTTAATGCAATTGATGCTTTTATAATAAAATGATAGAGTATTTTACTGAAGAAATATTGCTATTCAATCTCTAAGTATGTGTTGTCTGCCTCTTTCTAGAAATCCTTTGGCATCTCTTTAGTTTCAGCCTTTGCTTCCGAAGAACAGAGGTGGAAACATCTGTAATAATCTGACGGTTAATGAGCTCTTCCTATCAAATTAGGTCGAGGCTGAGAAAATAGCTATGTAAGGCAGAAACCAAATCCACAAAGATAATCAGGTTCAATTCCAGGGTGACGTCTGTGGATCTGCACAGAAAGACCCCTTCACAGACACAATGAGAAACTTACAGGGAATATCTGGAGATAAAACTTCGCGTGTTAAGCTCATTTACCACCGACTGACTGTGGCTGTCTGAGTTGATCAGGACTAGAGAAGCACCCTTTATGCAAGAGTAACTTCCAGGAAAATGATTCATGAGGAAAATGAATGAAGGTCTGTGTTCAAGCCAAGAGAAACATTTGCTCAGCAGGAAAGTCAGCCAAGTGGAATATATGCTAGTTCACCTCAGAATTCTCTCTTTTAGTCATCTTGCATTTAATTATATGATAACAGCGGGAAGTTCGTGCCAGCCTCGTTATTGTACATCTTTACAATTTTGTATGCTTTCCTGAGCTTGAAAATTATTCCTGTTCTTGATAAATACTGTTCTCATTTGTTTTGTGCTTTCTACCCTATCCAGCGCCTTCATCACCACTCATGAACAAATAATCAGTGAAAAGTCTATAGACAGACATTATTCTAGCATATTAAATGCCACTGTTAGAGGGATTCAAAGAAGACTGAAATAACCATTCTTTCTCCTACATATTTCTTCATGGCCAAGGAGAACACTCGCATGTCATTAAAGTGAAATCTTTGCCTTAGATAAGGCATGAGATATGGATAAACTGTTTCCCCCCCCCTCTGATTTTTCTGTATCATCTCTGTTTCTCTCTTAGATCCGTGAATAAAAATAGGTCATTTTGAGATTTCAAAAGAAAAACAAAAAACTGAAGGGCAGAAAACAGGCAATAATGCAGTGCATACAACATTTTATAACTTAATAAACCATTCTCTCTTCAAAACACTATTACTTAGGTTCAGACTTTTAATTCCAGCAGAGATGTTCTCTCTAAAGGACCCAAATATCTTCTCATTTCTCAGTCTGCATTAATTCTTTATTGGATTCAAAACTGATGCACACATCGATTTATTTTCACATAGTCTTCCTGCATGATTAGACCACAGGTCCTTCTCAGTCCTCTTCTGTCCTGCCAGGAACTCCCTCAATCCTTTTGCTTTTCTAGCTCTGATTCCAAAATTTAGTCAGTGTTGTTGGAATAGACAGCTTTGCTCCAAAAATATTGAACCACGTCTTGAACAAAGCAACCAAAGAATTTTCAAAGAATAAGTAAGTGTTTCTCCAAAGTAAGTTTCCACCAGTCCTAGTATACCGAAAGAATCATCAAAGGGCATTTTTATCTAAACGTAAAATTATAATCATTTTAGAGTGTTCCAGTCAAAACCAGCTATATCACTCAAAATCCCTCCCCATTCTGACTCATGAGTCTTAGGGTGACACAGGAACTGCCACCCCGGAGCTCACGGTATCTGTCTATAAATCAGAGTCCTCTCTCCGGGAACTGGTCACTTGCTGTGTAGCCTTGGGGAGAGGCCCTGTGATTCTCCTGTGTTTAGGGCTCCCCCAGGCCCGAGTTGATTGGCTGCTTCGATATTCTAAATAAACCTCCCTGTAGGATGAAAATGGTATCCCGATAGCATTTGAAATGTAAATAAAGAAAATATCACAAAAAGAAAATAAAAAAAAAATTCCAACACACACACACACATACAAAAAAAAAAAAAAAAAAAAAAAAAGAAAAAAAAATGGACTCACTTGTTCTGGAAGGTATTGCTAACGGGTAATGATAAAGTCTAAGGCTTCTATNATTTGAAATGTAAATAAAGAAAATATCACAAAAAAAAAAAAAAAAAAAAATTCCAACACACACACACACATACAAAAAAAAAAAAAAAAAAAAAAAAAAAAAGAAAAGAAAAGAAAATGGAATGTCTTGATCTGGAAGGAATTGCTAACGGGTAATGATAAAGTCTAAGGCTTCTATACCCCTTGTTTTTCATGGTCCTCCTTTGAAAATACAGAGTAGGTGATGGCTATGAGCCTACACCTACACAAACAGGGACCACAATCACTCTCTAGAAAATGAGTCTATACTTATTTCCTGAGATTTTGTTTTTTGCAATGAAACCATGATTATGACTCCAATATCCCCCCAAATATTCTAGGTATCTTCCGTTAGCACATCATTAGCACTACCCCATTCCAAAATAAATATTATTTAGTCTGCTCATACATAAGCAGCTGTTAGAAACAAGATGTGGGAGTGGCTTTCCTTCTATTTAATCCTGAAGTGTCTTATCACTGATAGAATTAACCACCAGACCTTGCCTACATAGACTCCAATGTACTCTTTGGGGGTTACTTTATATAAAATGGAATCTAATCTTCATTTCTCACCTATATGGTACTAATTTTCTCTCCCCAAATTACAATGCATTATGTGTGATGTGGGAGAGAATGGTTTGATCTCCAAATCCTAAAATCTTCTCGTGCCCTCTGGTTAATTTGTCACATTCTTAAGCAGAGCTTAGTACTCATTTTGAACTACTACTGTGTTACTCAGTCTTTCTTGGCTCCTGTATAATTCTCATTTTATCAAGGCCATCTGGCTGACTTTCTTGTTCTCAATATCAGCATTCTATTCATGAATTCATTCAGCAAATATTTTTTGAAAATATTTTTTCATATCATATATTTTGCTTACTATTTTCTATTTCTCTCTTCCTCCAAGTTCCTCCCCACACTTCTTTCCATCTGGACCTACCCTCTTTCTGTCTCTCCTTAGAAAGCAAACAGGCTTCTAACGAATAATAATAAAATAAAGAGAAAACATAAGCTAACATGAGAATTGAAATAAATAAACAGAATGAAAAGAGCCCAAGAAAAGGCTCTAGAAAGGGATATAAAGATAGAGACCCCTTCATTCACACTCAGGAATCCCACAGAAATACAAAACAGAAAGTCAAAATTGTATAGCAAATGGAGGTGTGGGGTAAAGAAAAAAGATTAAATTAAAAACAAACAAACAAACAAAAAGCTGCTTGTTGGGTCTTTCGGAGGGCAATCATGATAGGTTCCTTTTTGTGAGCCTCAGTAGTAGTGTCAGGCCTTGGAACCTCACCTTAAGCTGGATCTCACTTTGGTCCTGTCACCGGACCTTCTTTTCCTCAGGCTCCTCTCCATTTCCATCCCTGTAATTCTTTCAGACAGGAATAATTATGGGTCAAAGTTGAGACTGAAGAGTGACAATCCCATCCCTCACTTGATGTACTGTTTTCCTGCTGTAGGTGGGCTCTATAAATTCCCACTCCCTACAGTCAGGCACGGTTAATATCCACTGATTAGTGAGTACATACCATACATGTCCTTTGGGGTCTGAGTTATTTCACTCAGGATGGTATTTTCTAGTTCCATCCATTTTCCTGCAAAACTAAAAATGTCCTCGTTCTTTTATTTTTTTTCCATCAATAAGAAATTTACTTTTTTTTTTTTTTTTTTTTTTTTAGGTATTTTCTTTATTTACATTTCAAATGCTATACTGAAAGTTCCCTATACCCTCCCCCCATCCTGCTCCTCTACCCACCCACTCCCACTTCTTGGCTCTGGTGTTCCCCTGTACTGGGGCCTATAGTTTCCAAGACCTAGGAGCCTCTCTTCCCAATGATGGCCGACTAGCCCATCTTCTGCTACATATGCAGCTAGAGACATGAGCTCTGGGAATACTGGTTAGTTCATATTGATGTTCCATGTATAGAGTTGCAGACCCCTTCAACTCCTTGGCTCCTCCATTGGGGGCCCTCTGCTCCATCCGATAGATGATTGTGAGCATCCACTTCTGTATTTGCCATGCACTGGCATAACCTCACACAAGACAGCTATAGCTGATTAGTATTTCATTGTGTAAATAACCACATTTTCTGTATCCATTCTTCTGTTGTGGGGCATCTGGGTTGTTTCCAGCTTCTGGCTATCAAAAATAAGGCCGCTATGAGCATATGGAACAAGTTCCCCAGTGGCCTGGTGGGACATCTTTTGATTATATTCTAAAGAATGGTATAGCTGAGTCTTCAGGTAGATCTATTTCCAGTTTTCTGAGGCATCTCCAGATTGATTTCCAGAGTTGTTGTAGCAGTTTGCAATCCCATCAGCAATGGAGGAGTGTTCCTCTTTCTCCACATTCTTTCCAACATGTGTTGTCACCTGAGGATTTGATCTTAGCAATTCTGATTGGTGTAAGGTGGAATCTGAGGGTTGTTTTGATTTGCATTTCTCTGATCACAAAGTACTTTGAACATTTCTTTAGGTGCTTCTCAGCCATTTGAGATTCCTCAGTTGTGAATTCTCTGATTAGTCCTGTACCCCATTTTTTGATTAGGTTGTTCGGTTTTTGTTTGTTTGTTTCTTTGTTTGGTTTGGTTTGGTTTGGGTTTGGTTTTTTTTTTTTTTTTTTTGGTGATTAACTTCTTGAGTTCTTTATATAGTTTGGATATTAGCCCTCTATCAGATGTACAGTTAGTGAAATTTTTTCCCAATCTGTGGGTTGACAAATTGTCTTGTTGACAAAGTCCTTTGCCTTGCAGAAGACCTCCCCCCAAATCACAAACAACAACAACAACAACAACAACAACAACAAAGGACTGAGTGTGTAAGATCTCTTACTCTCTTCATAGTGTCTGACTGTATTTTCTGTATTTGTTTCCATCTGTTACAGGAAGAAAATTCTCTGATGCTGACTAAGCAATGCACTCACCTCTTCATTTCATAATTTCACATTTATCAGATGAACACACCACACTATATTTGTGGCATGTCTGATTCCTAAAAAAATATGAAATTGGAATATAATCATGTTAATACTTATAAAATATATAAGCCAATATTTGGTTATCTAGTTTTTGGAATGTGCATATATTTGTTTTTAAAATAAATATGTGCTAAGATATAATTTTCCATTATTTGAATCTATTTTCCTCAAATTTATATGTATAAATATATATGTGTACATTTTATGGGTATCTGTCTATTTAATGATCAGTACTGAAAGCATACATACAAGCAATGTTTTCCAGACTGAGCAGATTATATTTAGAAATATATGTCTATACATATACATGTATGCATAACAAAATTTAATGAAGTTAGAGGGACTATGAACTTGAAAGGAAACAAACAGAGGTAAATGGGAGAGTGAGAGGGAGAAGGGTATGAGGAAGTGATTTAATTATAGTATAATATCAAAAATAGAAAAATAAAGGTTACATTTTTAAAAAGAAAATAAATGTCTTCTTGCTACTGTGGAGCGCACTGAACTTCTTTTAATAGAGTTCTGCCATGGTCTCCTTGTCTCATCTCTTCCAAGTAGCATGACTGTGAGCCTTTTAGTCATGCTCTAAATTAAAGAGCTCTATCATTTAAAACATTACCTCTACCACCAACCTCCATTAGCTATCACATCTTTTTCTTTCACAAAGCCATTTTTCCCCCTCAGAGTAGTGTCTCATCATCTTTCTTTTTGTCTCATCAAATAATTTCTGAAATGCTTTTCACACCTCTTTTTTTTTTTCTTCCCAGCATGCATAACTCCAGGAGTATTACCACTCTCGAATATTGTTAGGTTATATGCATGTGCATTGGTATCCAAAAACAAAAGTATCTTTCTCTTAGATTCTGACTGCTTACTCAATTGTTCCACATTTAGCAGACATAGAATATTCTTCCCAAGAACCCTAATTTGTGATCACAGACATATCTACCACCTTTCTGCAATAACTAATTTATTAGTCTAATTTCATTTTCTAAATTATTCTTCTCTGACAACTGTAGATATATCTCACAATGCCTCAGTTATCTCAGTAATATTTGATGTCTCCTTCCAGTATGATCCCTTCTTCATGCAGACTTCCTGGTTAAAAACCACAAAGAACATCCATATGAATACTCACTAGCCATGAGTCAGTTCAGTTTCAGAAATAAGGTATGTTCAGGGTGACATTTTAAGCTTGATACAAGTATTGAAACCCTGTTCCCCCATCAGGTTGAAGAGCCTTCTAATGGGCTTGCACAAGATTGACTCTACCATCATGCAATCAGGATTTAGGCAGAGGATTATAGCACCAGTTTTTTCAGGTAGAATTATTGGGTCCTGATAGGTTCTGCAGGAGAGGCATTCATTGTCTACCATTGTTTCCTCCCAGATGAACCTGAGAAGATTCAATGAGCATAAACCTGCCATCACACAGATGAGCCTAGTTCAGTTCAGCATATCATCAAACAAAAATAAAGACATGGAGGTGAGCATGACTTTTTGAGAACCTGGAGCATGGATTGTCAGGGATGTAGGAGGTGAGAATATGCAGAATGCATTGTAGACATGCATGAACTAGCTAAAGAAAAAGTATACTAAAATTCTAAATAAAAAACATGTAGAATTCACAGTAAATTTTCTAACGTGTGTGTCTAAATACTTCTCCTACTTCTCTGTTGTGACAATTGTGTGAAGTGTATCAAGTAAACACACAACTTCTTCAGACAAATGAGCCAAGCATTATTGTATTCTCTACATGGCCCAGAATAGTATTTTGTGTAAAGAACACAGCAAGTATCTGTAGAATTCATTGAACAAAATCACTTGAATTATGCTACTATAAATGGTGTGAGTAATAAATCTACATGACAATGACTAATTCTGTATCTTTCAAGGGATTTCCTTTGTGTGGTAAGGCTAGGTAAATTTTATGTTTCTTGTTTGTGTGGTCATTTATCATACTCATTAGTGTATTTGAAGTATGATGCTGCTTTCTTTTTTTCTTTGCTGCTATTGATGTTCTATTTTTTTTAAAGGTTAATATGGTGAATGCATTACAAATGCATTCCCTGTCATATGATTAGTCCTCCATATATATCCATTGACTGTAATTATGTATATCAAAATATATGTGTGAAATATTTTGATGCAAATATATCATTCTATTTGCATATTTATTAGATAGATGAATGCCAAAGAGAGTAAGAGATAAATTCAAGTTTCTCTGTGGTACAGAAAGTTAAGAGCTGAAACACACACAGACAAAATGTAAAACTTTCTAATATATACAAGTATGCACATATATACATAGAAACATATAGAGACAAATACATACATACACATTTTACACACATGCATATATATATATATATATATATATATATATATATATATATATGGCATATGCACATATACACATATGTGCACACATTCTCATCTACCTCCATACATACACATGCATGTATGTGTGTAGGGACATGTGTCAGGAGACATTTAGGATAGTCTAAGGTTAGCAGGTGACCTTCCTGGCAGTGGCCCACTGGTTTTTCCATGGTCTGTGATGGTTGAGCTCAGTGGTAAGGTCCAAAGGTACCTCATCTCAGAGTTGTTTCTTGCAGCTGATATGCCCTCCATGTCATTATTAAATTAATATATTAATTCCTGAGGATTAGTCCACCCAAATGATCAGACTTCCTGCAAATCAACATAATGATGAACTTTCATGAATTAATGATGTTTAGATGAAGTAATGATTCTATAGGATTTCTGATTTAATTTAGATAATTTTTGGAAGAAACTTTTTTATTAGATATTTTCTTTATTTACATTTCAAATGCTATCCTGAAAGTTCCCTATACCCTCCCCCTGCCCCTGCTCCCCTACCCACTGACTCCCATTTCTTGACCCTGGCGTTCCCCTGTACTGGGGCATATATAGTTTGCAAGACCAAGGGGCCTCTCTTCCCAATGATGGCCGAATAGGCCATCTTCTGCTACATATGCAGCTAGAGACACGAGCTCTGGGGGTATTGGTTAGTTCCTATTGTTGTTCCACCTATAGGGTTGCAGTCCCTGGAAGAAACTTTTAAGAGAAGTTCTTAGTTGTTTTGCTAAAAAGATGCAATAAATTTAGAATCAAGAATAGAACATTAGGACAAGGACTGTAGAAGCTGAAAGGGGTTGCAACCTCATAGTAAAAACAACAATATCAACCAAGCAGATCCCGAGAGTTCCCAAGGACTACCACCAGCCAAAGAGTACACAGGGGGTACCCATGGCTCCAGATGGATATGTAGCAGAGGATTGCCTTATCTGCCATCACTGAGAGGTAAGTCCCTTGGTCCTGTGTAGGGTTTATAACCCAGGATAGGGGAATGCTAGGCTGCTGAGGCAGGAGTAGGTGGGTGGGTGAGGGAGCACCCTAATAGAGGCAGGGGATAGAGGAGGGGATGGGGGCTTGTAGAGGGGAAACTGGGGAGGGGATAACATTTGAAATGTAAATAAATAAAATAACCAATAAAACAAAACAAACAAAAAAAAGAGAATAGAATGTGCCCACTCCTCATAATACCAAGTATAGGCTGCATAATAGGAAATACGATCAGCTTTCATAATTACACTAAAAAGAGAAATAGGCTTGGGAAAAATTTTTGTTCAAGGAAAAACATTTAGGTCCATGGATATAGCCACAGGTATGCATCATGATAAGGCAAGGCCATGTAAAAACTGTTGCTTTGAACTTAAATTGAGCATGTTAGAATGAAACACTATGTTGAATTTAAAATCAACAGAACTCTGTAACTTCCATTTTATGTAACATTTTATCTCTGAGGTAATTTTCTAAAAATCCTTTTTTGTCTAATAATATATAAAAAAAAACAGAGAAAAGAATTAAATTTGTTGGTTTGGACGGTTTGGCTTACAGAGCTCTACCCTATCTATCCACCCATCCATCCATCCATCCATTCATCCACCCACCCACCCACACACACACATACATACATACATCCTTCCATGCATACACACACACACACACACACACACACACACANANATATATATATATATATATATATATATATATATATATATATATATATATATATATATACAGACATCTTTCCATACATCTATCTGTCCAATGTATGTTTGTCTATATGTACATGTGTAGGAACATGCATGTATGTAAGCATGCATGAATACTTACAGAGTTAATTGAGACAGATGGCAGACCCCTCCAGAGTGTGGGCATAGGAATGTGTGTGTGTGTGTGAGTATTTGCCTGTATAAAGCATTTTGATTCTTTTTCTTTCCTTCCTCTTGGGTTCACAAAGAATTACCAAGCCCAGCCAGAGAGATTTCTGGCGGCTTGGCTTGAAAGGAGAGCCCTAGCAATAAATCCTTTGCCTAATCTCATTGCTGTTAACAACAGATGTCTATAGGTCCAGAGATCTGCAGCTTTTGTTCTCAGAGTAACATAAAATCAAGATAGATATATGTTATAGTAGAAAGCAACACCACTCTCTCTCAAGACCAAGGCTTGTCCTCCTGTCAATGGTCTTCACCCTAGCTGCTTCAGAAGGGATCCAGCCTAGGGCTAAGCTCTTGGCAGGGGTGTATGGGTGTATATAAGACAGAATCAATAGTAATATTCAAAGGGAACTACCTATAAGTTGCTCTGTGACGTAATATCTTGTTATGATCATCATATCCATTTTGCAAAGAACACTCAGTGATGATTGACTCTGAAAAGCATTTCCTTAGTTACCTGTCGCAGGGCTCCATTACCATGTCTTTCTCTCACTGTTATTCTTGGTAGCTTTCTTCCAATCAGTACATATATAAATAACTGTAATTCCCAGCTCATGATTAAAGAAATACCCCTCTAAATATTATAGTAAAGTAAGTTTTTAAACCAGAAATCTGATACCAATTTCCTTTGGTTTCATAGCATTTATATTTTGACCCCACAGATTTTAGCATAGTAGATTTTCCTGAGCACCACATTTCTAAATGCCTTGAGCAAAATGATCAAATTCTGTTCAGTTTTGAACTCCACATCCCTCTTACTCTTACAGTGCATAGGTAGTATTTATATTTTCCTATTGTTCTGTTTATTTCAGTTTTCAATCAAGGATTAGAGTGACAGGTTTTATTTTCTCATGTTTACAGCTGAGAAAACAGGAGTGATCTTAGAAGCAACATTCATTTCTTAACAGCATGCATGTAGATGTTGGGGTGGGGACAATTGCCTTTTAGACAGATGTGCAGCCGCTGTCATTGCATTGCATCAGAATATTAAAACTCTGTGTGGAAATCCCCAAATTTTCATTTTGAGAAACATCAGTGCCTGCAAATCAAAAGTTTTCTCTCTCATATGCTATTGTGAAAATAATCTTAGTGCCCGAAGGGAAGGGTGGATACATTATTTTCCATTTGGTATCTTTACAGATTTTAAATGTACAATAAAACATACTCATTAAGTAATTTTCACAGTTAGCTTTAGTTGGCAACATGGCGTACATTGGAAAAGAGAGAGTCAAAAAGAAATGGCTGCTATCAGATTTGTCTGTGGGCATTCCCTTAGATATTTGTGCTAAAGAATCTAGTCCACTGTGGGTGGCCACCAATCTTAGGCTAATGGACCTAGGCTATGTATGAAAGGTATCTGAGTGTGAGTTAAGAATGAATCAAGAAATTTTTCATAACCTCGCTCCAGTTCTTGTCTCTAGGTTTCAGCTTTGAGTATCTTGTCTGGCTTCCCTTGACAGGATGATAATGAACTGAAATCAGAAAGCCAATTTTTACCCAACTTGATTTCGATTAGTATTTTATCCCAGCAAGTGGTGATGCTATTATATCATTAACATATTTTTTTCTAAAAGAACAACTCAGTCACCAAATTTAACAGGCAAACACAAACGTTGTCAGTGATTCTTGAGAGTTATGTCCATTGGTTCTTCACTCAATTTGGAAGGTTATACAATCTTCTCAAACTGCTTCCTCCACTAGCTAAAGTGTCCTTCTAAGTTATCATATCTAATAGATAGCAAACATATAGGGTCTGATTATCTAAAAAAACAATTTTTACTGATGTCTGTAGTATTGAAATTCATTTGTTTTTGAGTAAGGGAAACACAGCTAAGCCTTCCATGGGATTTTTGCCATGCAATTTGTTTAAAATAGATATCCTTTATAATTGCTATATTGAATAACACAATACTCTTCTTTTGCTTGGAAAAATGTTCATGCATAATTCTTAATAGAGTTGTAACTCTACTAATTTAAATATAATATCAGAAATGATTCTTCCCCCAAACATAACTTTATTCTATTGCTCTTTCTTTGTAACTTTCTGCTCCTTTCTGTAGAAATTTGTTATCCTAATTTAAATTCTTTTACCTGTAACAGTGTTTACATTGCAACAAATGTCTTAAACTCAATAACATCTATTGTAACAGATAAACATCCAATCCTGTTTAAGTTGTAAGGCTAGAATAAATAACAGCTTCTCATCTAATGTTTGGCAACATCAATTATTTAGTCTCTGACACAATTAAAATTGCAACATCATAGCATAAGAAGAGATTAATGGGCTCCAGTAGGTAAACACTTTATGACAAATTGTAATCTTGTCAGTGAGCATGATTTGCAAATTAATCTGGAATCTGAAAACAGAAGATATGCCATTAAAGATCATATTTAACCTCAGGATGTCTAATGAAGCTGTTATCCTTGTGGCAAAATATCAAATCTATAGGACTTTATACAGCATTGGGCTGGAGTTATACCTTTATCGTACAGCACTTATCTTGTATGTGAAAGACTCTGGGTCCCATCCTCAGCTCCAAAATGAGCAAAGAAATCAAACTGTGAGTTAGTGAATAGTTTAAGTGCATATCATACAACTTTGGCCTTTTCAAAAATTCATATTTTTCATGATTTTTAAATATAAAGTCTAGAATGGACAAAAAATTGCAAGTTCAAATACAATTGAAATTGTATTGCGTTAACAGTAGGCTAATGTTTAAAAACTGAAGCATCATACGATTCTAAGTAGAACAATTAGGAAAGAAGTTGATTTTAATAATACCATGGCTTTCATTGTTTTTGTCAAAGAACAAATAAGTTTGTTCTAGATATTTTATTTTAAGTCAAAGAAAATAACAAAGAAAGGAAAATAACTAACTTATAAGGCTTATATTATTATAATATATACAAATAAAAAATACTCCACAAATATAAAATCAGAAAAAAAATAATTAATATATTGTGTAAAACCCAGGTCAATGGATGGGGCTAGGAATAACCATCTTGAGTGAAGTGACTGAGACCAAGAAAGGTAACACTACATGCTCTCTTTCACGTGTAGATGCCTTTGAATTTTTATCAACATATGTATTTAATTAGGGTACTCATAGAAGACAGGAAACCAGTAAGGGGTCATGGATCATGGAGGAGTGGGTTCAGAGGAAGGAGAATATAATGCATTTCATATATATATATATATATGAATGAGAGGAGATTGAATATTTGAACAGGAATGATTAAATGAAATGGGGTATAGAAGAGAGTACGAAGAGATTTAACTAACACAAAATATCCTTTGAAACTGTCCTATATAAATCTACTAATGCAGAAGCCTTCTAAATTAGATATTGGCAAAAGTGGCTTACAAAGGATATATACTACTGATGATCAGTCTATTTATCAGATAGCATAATATTCTGTCATATTTTTTATTGCAGAGCCAGATCATTGTACGAAGCAGCCTTTTCTGATATGCACCTATTAATTTCTGATACCACCTTTCCAAAAACCATTTTTAAGTCTCTATTTATAGTACACACCCTCCCCAATTTTTAAGTCTCTGCTGATTAGACACAGCTACCTCAGAATAGTTATGCAAGCAGGACTCACTGCTCTCCACAACTACCACAAACTTACTCAGTGTGACTGTAGCTGGTTCTCTAGGGACATGATTACATGTCCTAAAATACCCAGGATTAATAGGCACATCTGAAGGATTGATAGAGGCAGAGAGAGGAGAGGAGAGGAGGATAGGGTTTTACCCTCAAAAGTACTGGAAAAACGCAGAATCATCATAGGGCTTTCAGTCTGCATAATCCTGGCCTTTCCCATTACAGGCAAAGTGAATCTAAATACTGCTATGAATATAAAAAGCATAGCAAAAGCAAGGACAGCTCATAGCACACACAATCTTGGTAATAAGCAGAGAGGCCATCAAAATTCACCACAGGTCCTTTCTAAGCGAGAAGGGTTTTCCACAGGACTTGCCACAGTCAAGTCCCATCAGTGAAGCACGCATATGCTGTTCAATTCAGATGATGGATGGGCACCGCCAGTATATGCTATAATGGGAGGAAAGCTTTTCCCAGACATGATAGGCTGCCAAACCAAAAGCTAAGTACCTCCATGTGTACTCTTTGGCTGGTGGTTTAGTCCCTGAGATCTCGGGGGGGGGGGGGCGCTACTGGTAGGTTCATATTGTTGTTCCTCTTATGGGGCTGCAAACCCCTTAAGCTCCTTGGGTCCTTTCTCTAGCTCCTCCATTGAGGATCCGCATTTGTAACAGAGGATGGCCTTGTCGGACATCAATGGGAGGCGAACCACTTGGTCCTGTGAAGGCTCATTGCCCCAGTATAGGGGAATGTCAGGACAGGGAAGCTGTAGTGGGTGGGTTTGTGAGCAGGGGGAAGGGGATGGGACAGGGGGGTTTCAGAGGGGAAACCAGGAAAGGAAATAACATTTGAAATGTAAATAAAGAAAATATCTGATAAAAAAGAAAAGTCAAAAACGAGGGAAAAATAAATATTAAAAAAAAAAAAAAAAAAAAAGCTAAGTACCAAGTGCGGGTTACCTATCATTTAGTTGTTGTCAGTAGTGTTCCATAAACCAGTCACTCAAACCTTACAGGCTATTGCCACTGTTGTAAGACCCCATTGCTGAGGATACTATATACCTGAGTCATATGTTGTGAAAAAAAAAAATCAAGCTGTTATCAAAATGGAATCTTTATCCCTACTTAGCTTTCATAATGTTCTAAGTTTCTATTTATGCTAATATGGAAGAAAAGCATCCAACAATCTTACCTACCTATGAACTCTCTGGAATACAATAGCAACAGGCTTGTAAAATATCCTCACAGGTGCATTAATGACCCAACAATATGGGAATCAATCAATGAGCGTGTGATTTAAATTCGTTTTAAATTTAAAGCTTGCTTCATAAGATAGAACTGATGCTTAGTACTGTCCACTGGAGGACAGAAGAGGAAATTGTAGGAAAGCAAAGGGGATGGGGATGTTATCAATCATACACACACACACACACACACACACACACACACACATATATATATATATATATATATATATATATATATGATTGTGTATGACACACACATATATGTGTATACTGTATGTAAATATAAATATATATGTACATTTGTATATATGTATATATGTGTATATGTATATTTGTATGTATGTACACCTGTATACATGTATATATGATCATATGCATATATGGGTATATGTATGTGTATATGCATATATGTGTATATATGTATATATGTATATGCAAATATGTATAGTTGTGTATATACAAGTATATATGTGTACATATACATCTGTATATATGTATATATGTATGTATATAATGTTTTCCAAAATATATGAATATAACTGTTGAGTCCTTTTAATGTTACTTGCATGTGCTAATTTCAGGCAGGGCTGACCATTTGCTAATGAAGAACTCACCAGGGTTCTTCCCTGGGGAGAGCATTTCTCTTGCTCTCAGCCTTCCCAGATCTCATTGTTCTTTGTCTAGGATGAGGTTCCAATAGAAAATTTTTAAAGTTTCCTTTTTAATTTTATGCAACCAATTTCTTTTTATTAGCTAACCTAATTTTTAAGTTGAGGCCACAGAAATGCCTTTGTTTATGTTTCTGGCTTTGTTTATTTGTTTTTGGCTTTGCCATCATTAGCTTTAATTCAGTTATCTCAATGGTAGATATTGTTGTGCACATCAATTTCCTTATTCCCTTTAGTTAAGATTCAGGCTATTTAAAATACTCCCCAGTAAAATTCATGACAAATCAAGACTTATATTCACAATCTTTCTATTTTGAAACATATGGCTGTACTTAAATGACTGTGTTGTTTATGTCTCTGTATGGGTTTAGGCCAAGATAAATGTAGTTGTAGCAACTGGTTATGAATAAGCTCATAATTGCCATTAAAAATAAATTTTAACTTGTGATTATTTTTTATAAAGTTTGAACTAGCTTTACTGAATTGTAAAGATTCTATTAATTCTATTTGATGTGTTGATCCAAAGTTCATCAGCTTCAAGTTCTAATGACTATGAAAATAAATAATTCATGTTTATATTCTCCAGATCTACCTTTTAGCTTGATTTATAAATCCAATTGTTAGAAAGGTCATGGGTCACATTTCTTCTTCTTGTTCACACATGAAGTTGAATATATTTTAGTGAATCATATTCCAAAATTCAGACATTACCACACATTCAGCCAGAATCCTATTCTTTAAAACTTCATAGTGCCAGACCTTCTGTTACCCTCCTCTCTAACCTCCGATCACTGGAACTCTCCTTAGTTTATTAGAAGATAGCCTTTCTGGTTTTATTCCCTTCCCAGGTCAACCTGGCCCGAACTCATGATTAATCTCAGAGGATCTTTGCGACGATTTCCAATTATTCATTGCCCTTCCCTGCTATTAATATTGACCCATTGAAACATCTCCCCTCACCCACCATGCTGGCATGTGCTATTGGATAAAGCTTCATACTCTCTATAATTACATTCATTACACATTTATGATGGTGATTTTGTTTAAGCTCTAAAGCAACTCAGCATTTATTTTCGCTTAGCTTTCTGTTAGCATTCTCCACACACTCATTAGAAGCTCTCAAAACTAACTTCACATCTCAACACAACACCATATCTGTTTTACTGAAACAACTGTCTACATAAAAATATGGTTTTCAGGACCTATTTATTGGGACAACAGACCTGTTAGGATTGGGCCCCACACAAATTTCAAAGTTTCTCAAAGATTATGTGTGTATGTAACTTGATTTTATCTTAACAATGATTCCTTCATCACATTAATAAAGCATTTATCATGTTATTGATCATTCATTATGGTCTGCAAACTGTTGAGGGGTTGTAAATACCCTACTCTTAACCATAGTGAATCTCCACACTCTTACCAGTAGTTATCATGAGTGACCATACATTTTCTTTTCAACCAGGTAAAGTTAGTGTGCTCCCAATAACTTCTAAATAGTAAATTTCAGAAATCATGAATTTTAAATATGAGAATTTTAATTTTTATTTTTGTGTGTTTTTTAAGAACCTTGTCTTTAATGGCTGAGACATTTTCGCCAACTCTTAAATTTTATTTTTGCTAATTGCTTTGTAAGGTAAAGAAAAATTGAAATATAATAAGATAAATTAGGTTGCTAATAAGAAGGTGAAAACCTTACCTGAATAAGAAGCAAAAAATATTATGAATAGTCCTCTATGCATTAATAGTTTCAAGTATAAAGTAAGGTACTAAACCTCTGAAACTATAAACCAGCCCCAATTAAATGCATTCCTTTATAAGAGTTGCCATGGTCATGGTATCTCTTCACCGCAATAGAAACCCTAACACCCTAACTAATGCAGGGCCTTAAATACCCTGAAACTGGAGTTCTAGATGGCTATAAATCACTATGTGGGTGCTTAGAACTGACTCATGGTCCTCTGCAAGAGCAACAAATGCTCTTAAGAGCTGGTCTCCTCACCTCAGTATTATGCTTTCTTAATGAATTTTCTCAAGTAGAGTGAGTGTCCCATTTATTGATTCTAAACTCTAAGCTGGATTTCTAACAGCTGTTATATTCTAAGCTGTGCTTATAAATGTGTTTCTCTTACTATGATGTCTTCTTTACAGTGGCCCTTCTTTGCTTTTGTCACACCATAAGATGTTGAGAGTAGGTTGTAATTCTTGAGAAATAAGAATCAAGAGCTAAATCAGTGCTAGAAAGGATCTTTGTGACACATATGTGCTCTAACTTACTCTTCAAGACACATATTGGTTTTATGTCAAAACCTCAGCTAAAGAAGAGAGTGACTCCTAGCAAGTCCTTTTAAGTTATGAA
This sequence comes from Mus pahari, assembly GCF_900095145.1. Lineage (NCBI taxonomy): Eukaryota > Metazoa > Chordata > Mammalia > Rodentia > Muridae > Mus > Mus pahari. Next base: position 59,438,237 of record NC_034603.1, read on the forward strand.
ATCTTCTGCCTCTGTTTTCAGCCATTGACTTTTATGGATGCTTAGGCATCTCTGTGATTACCTCGTATATGGTGGTAATGTTCAAGGCTAGAACCACCTTGGGAAACAAATTGGCAATTTCCTAACAGTTAAATATATACATTTTATATGATCGACTTAGGCTTGTATACCTCAGAAAAATATTAAAAAAATGTACAACAGTATATTTATGCCAGATTTATTTGGAATACATTAAATTATATATAACCCGGTGTTTATCTTAGTATGGTGTTTTAACAACTTTTATATATTCATACCATTCATTAATACTGAGTAGTAAAGAAACAAACTTTTCACACATGAAACAACATGGATAGTTTTCAAAATAAATTTTGATAAAATGAGTGATAAAGGGGCTACAGAGATACTCAGTAGGTAAATCTACTACCATGTAAGTCTAAAGTTAGAATTCAATCCTTGAATCCACCTAAAGGTGGGAGGGGAGGACCAACTGCTCCAATTTATTTTCTGTTTGCCACTTGTGTTTGATAGGGTGCACCCATATGCAAAAACATACAACAGACACACAATAATAATGAATAAAATTTATCTTGGAGAAATGATACAAAAAATGATTGTATATTTTATACTATGGTCAGTAAAGAATAACGAGCTAGTTGTCTATATCAACATAAAATAGAAAAATAATTTTTTTGAAGACAATGATGAATAAAACCAGGAACAGGAGAAGCAAATTATAATGGGGCGTTAAAAAGATTTGCAGGATTCTAGAAGTGTTAATTAGTAATGAACTCATGATTATATATTTCATGCTATATCAATATCATATTGTATAAACACTTATATTTACATACAAAGTCTGATTTCTTCTCTCAACTTTAATTGCAAAAACCCATATAAGTAAGTGGAAACTTTGATGACAACTGGGATTTGACAAAAGGAAGAAATTCATGCTGACTTTTAATACTGCCTAGGAACATTAGAAGCAAAAATTCTAAAAAAATTACAAAGTTATCGGAGAAACATTTTTATCCTAAAAGAATCAGTTGAACTTCATAAAGCAGAAAAAGTATTGCTCTTAAGAATTAATTAAAATATATACTTTTCACATTATTATACACAAATAGAAACACAGCAACTCTCACTGGTAATTTTATATTTTAAGATAGTAGCAGAATTCAAAGCTCTTTGTTGTTGTGCATGCCTAATTACTAAACTCCAAAAACAGAGGACTGTTTATGATTGTAAGTAAAAAACAAAATAAACATATATCAGAACACAATATATTGGTTAAAAATAAACTTGAACACCCAATCATAGAGCAGAGAAAAACCATTCAATTTTATATATTATAATCATTAAAATGGTAGTGATGAAAACAAAAAGACAAAAAATAGATTTTCTTGAAAATAGAAATATTTTCATTTAGCATGCTTTTAAATATGTGCAACTAAAAAATGATTCATTAACACAACAAAATGTTTTAGGGTGGTGGTAGAGTGTTTAATTATTTTCTTCTATTCTTTTATGTCTACATTTTGGTTTGTATATATTTGTGCATACATATGTGTGATTTGAGCTGTATAAATGTGTGTGTGTGTGTGTGTGTTGTATAAGTAAGATGACAACCTCTGTTGTCATTCCCTAGAGGTATCATTCTTTTGTTGTTGTTGTTGTTGTTGTTGTTGTTGTTGAGACAGCGTCTTTTACTAGTTAGAGATCACCAGTTTGGTGAGACTGTGCCTAGCAGGCTCCACAGTCCATCCTGATATCTTCCCAACATTACACGTGTAAGTCACCATGCCTCCCATAGGTTTCTGCATAGATTCCAGGAGAACCAAACCAAGTGCCTGTCCTTCCAAAGTAAACCCTGGGAAAGGTACTTTTGCAGTTGCTCCTCTACTTTTTTATTTTTTTAAAATTTCTTTTAATATAGAATAGAGTTTATTCAGGGCATGGGGAGGGGAGTTAAGAGAGTAGTAAAGGCAGAGAATGGCAGAGAGAGGGAGAGAATAGAGAAGTAGAGGCCTGTCATAATAATGTAGAGAGAGGGGGAAAGGAAATGGGGAAGGAGTGGGAGCAAGAGAACAAGAGGCAAGAGAGAGAGGCAAGAGAGAGAGGCAAGAGAGAGAGGCAAGAGAGCTACCTTTTTCAGTGAAGCGGACTGACATTAATTTTTAAGCTTTCAACTTACAAGTAACATTGAAGCATTTGAACAACAATTAGTTGGCATATTTTCATCAATAATTAATTGACATAAACAAAACAAAAATCTGTCCAGGTTATTATAAGGTACAGGAAGGTAGACAGTTAGGGGATGGCATATTTTCCAATTTATTTTTGATTGTTATTTAAAATATTTGTGCAAGTGAAATAACATTTATTGGAATCATCACAGTGACATTTTATACTTGAAGAAACCTAATTAGGATGTCACAAGTGCCATTTTTTTTAAATGAGACAACCTACCCAGTGTCACCTAATTAGTATAAGTAAAGGAAATCCTTTCCACCCTAAGTTGCTTTTTATTGAACTGTATTATCACAGCAACAAAAACAAACTAAGGTAGGCCTCATTGGGAATTAAGCAACATTTACTAAGAAGAAAATCACTTTCATAATTTTAAGCCTCTTTAGAGAGAAATTTTCTCAATACTTATTCAACAAGACAGAATACTATATGCCACTTTAATGACAAGAAACAGGGCTCTATAAAAATCAGTAAGGATTCTATTCTGGGCCAGAATGTTGTAGATGCTGGATAGTTCACTGTGTCAATAAAAACATTGCTGTATAGCAGCGGGTTTCCCTCTGCTATTGTGCTCTGAAAAATCTGTGTGAAAGGCTTAGACAGGGACACAAACATTCCTGCTACACTACTGAATCCATTTTCTAAGCTTCTTAAGTTTTTTTTTTTTTTTTTTTACTGAAATTATAACAAGACTCTACACAATGCTAGGTTTAAGTATAATTTCCACAAGTGGAATTTTCTCTGTTAGTTTGACCCTAAAATGTTTATCATGCTAAGTGGACATAGATTTTGGAGAATAAGGGCTTTATAGCTCAGGCTATCTAAACTTTAAATCCCTACTGTTTCACTCTTCATATTTTTTAGCACTAAAGTAAATTCACATTGTATTGCAACAACCAAAAATTGGAAACTCTGTGTATGTGATTGTTTAAATACATGTTAGATTAGACTGAAGAAGATATCTGACACTATCAGGAAGGGGTTATTTTGAATTGATAACTTATCTAAATTTTCAAAGAGAAATATATTGCTGAATACACCCATACCCATTTACATAGACAGAAAACATTACCAGAAGATGACTACAAACATAATTGAGTGACTAAGCTCTATCACAATGCATGGAAGATTTCATGTGTAAATACACCATGTGTAAATTCTGACATATCAAATTTCACTTTCCAGCCTCAAATGAGTGAGTTTAAAATAAGTGATCCCTAGTTCAATTGATACCTAATTTCTTGAAAGTAAGAGCAACTTTGTGTCAGAATGCTTTTATTGTTGTTGGCTTAAATGTTACCTTCTCAAAAAATATTGAAATCAAAGGAAATATCACATATCTCAGAGATCGTGAAATTGTATCTAATTAAAATATAATTCCAATAGGATTACACTCAAAGATTGTGCTCTTGCTTCTTTCTTCTTGGTCCTTATCTTTCCCCTCCGTGCTTTGTTTATAGAATAACTTTACAGACTATTGAATCACTAGGTGTGTCTAATGGTGGAAAGAGATGGTTAGAAGAACCTAGAAAAAGGGAAATCTTCTAATTAGCATTTATATCAAGCTAGAACATGATCAAGACATTAGTATGCAGAAGTTGGATCTTTTAAAATATCCAATTTATGAAACAATATGTTTAGCAAAATGAAATCTGAGTCTCAAAAAGATTTTGTAATTCACCCAAATTTTGCATAGATAAGTATGGTGGACACATGAACCTAGTTCTAGAATATTTGATTTTTGAAACCAAACCATTTTTTCCCCTAGGCAAAGTGTGTATTTATTTTGTCCACTCATCCAAACTCTAGCCTTACCCATCCAAATCACTCATCCTTTTCTCCCAAACAAAAGCTTTACTTTTTTTTTTAATTAGATATTTTTCTTTATTTACATTTCAAATGTTATCCCCTTTCCTGTTTTCTCCTCTGAAAACCTCCTATATCACTCCCCCCCTCCCCCGGTTCAACAAACCACCCACTCCTGCTTCTGTGTCTTGGGATTCCCCTATACTAGGGCATTGAGCCTTCTCAGGACCAAGGGCCTCTCCTCCCATTGATGACCATCCTCTGCTACATATGAAGCTGGAGCCATGGGTCCTTCCCTGTGTACTCCTTGGTTGATGGTTTAGTCTCCAGGGGCTCTGGGGATACTGGTTGGTTCATATTGTAGTTCCTCCTATGGAGCTGCAAGCTCCTTCATCTCCTTCAGTCCTTTCTCTAGTTCTTCCATTGGGGACCTTGTGTTCTGTCCAATGGATGGCTGTGAACTTCCACTTCTGTACTTGTCAAGTGTATTTGAAAGTGTACCACCTATGCTGATACTGTGAAACAGTTTGATAAATTAGAAAAAGCATGTCTTGGAATTTTTAAATTTCCTATCTTCTGAAGTGAGTGAAAATTTACAGGTTTTTTTTTCTTATCTTATTGGTTTAATAGTATATGTTTTATTGCTCTGACCAACAATGACTTAAGGGAGGAAAAGATTTATTTGAGCTGAACATCCAGGTAACAGAGTCCATCTCTGAAAGAATGAGGGGAATTCAGATGAGAACAAAAGGGAAAGCCTAGAAGCAGAGGCTAGGGAGGAATATTGTTTGTGAGCGACTTTCTGACTCAATCTTGTTTAATTAAACTTTCTTATTACAGCCCAAGACTACCAACCCTAGGGCTGCAGCTACTCACAGAAGAAAATACCCCCAAGATGTGCCCACAGGACCATTTGATCATTTTCAATATATAATACAGGTATAAATAAGGTTCTCCAATAACTTCCTTTTTTTTTTCATCCCAGGAGAAAGCTACTATTGGATGTATGTATGACTTAGAAACTGCATTATAGAGCAGAAACAAACTCATTTTGATTCCTATATATGAGCACATAAATTTTGTGATTATTCTTCTTTAACATAATTGAAATTCCAGCTCATGGGGTAAAAAAAAATGGCCATCAAGGAATTTGCTGGCAAATGGATGGAAATAGAAAAAAAAGTCATCCTGAGTGCGGTAACCCAGACCCAGAAAGATAAAAATGGTAATGTTCACTTACATGCAGATATTTGCCATTAAATAAGTGATAACCAACCTACAATCTATAGACCCAGGGAGGCTAGTTAAAGAGAATGAAACTAGGGGGATTCTTGGCTTCCCCCTGGGATGGGGAAATAGAAAAAAAAAATTATGTAGGAACTGGAATGAGGGCCAGCTGGGGGAAAGGAACAAGAGGATCAGGTGGGGACTGGAAGAGAAAATGGGGTTGAATGAGAAAATGCACTGTGAGATAGATGGAAATGAATGGTATTTGAGTGGAAGTGTGTAAACATAATACAGTGGCAACTTCCTAAAAATGTATGAAAAGCATCTTAATTGGGTTTCCTAAAAATGGGAGAGACTGAATCCCAACTGGTCCATATCTGAGCACCAAAACAGGCTTCCAGTACCATGACTAGGTTGTACTCAATTAAATTGTTGGTCAAGGATGTTGCATGGAAATTCCCAAACAACAAAATCTGTTGTCAAGACTGTGAATTGTTCTTCACAACATGAAAGCCAGGCCCCATTGCTAAAGGCAACATTCACACAACTCATTGAACATGGAGAAGTTGAACTGGTGCCTAAATGGAGCCTTCAGTTCTATGTTCTAGCATCTTTGGTATGTGAATGTTCTCTGCAGGCATCCAAAAGAAAAATATAAACAGCAACCCAGTCACAAAATGTTGACCTATAATTTGTTCTGCTTACAATATACATTAGGGCAATGGTGGCACAGTACTTATGGGAAAAACCAACCAATGTATGGGTACACTTAAGGCCCAGTTCATTAAATGGAACCCATACTTGACACTGTTTGGGTGACCAAGACCCATGATAAAGCCAAAAAATAAAATGAGTCCTAAGGATATGCTGTCATACTTATAGATCAGTGCCTTTTTCAGTCATCATCACAGTAGTTTTCTCCTGCAGCAGACAGGAACAAATACAGAGACCTAAAGCCAGGAATTATGCAGAGAAAGAGAGATAGCCCTTTGAACACACAGCTCTAATTGGAATGTCTTCAAAGAATGTCTCCCCTCAGAACTCAGGATAGCAGTGGATGGGGAAGTGGAAAGAATGTAAAAGGCAGAAGGAATTCCTGAAGAACAAGGTTCTCTCAATCAACTGAGCAAGCCTCCTATGAACTCAACGAGACTGAAGCAGCAAGCACAGGGCTGACACAGGCCTGCTCCAAGTCCGCTCTGAAGTATTATTAATTTCAAAAATATGTAGAAATTTTTGTCAGGACACCTGAGTGTATGAGGGGTGGTTTTCTGATTTTTGAGCCTGTTCTTTGGGATCTGTTCCTTCTGTTGGGTTACCTGGTCCAGTATGGATATGATCACTTTTGTTTTTTATCATATTTTATTTTATTTTATTTTATGCTTGGGCTTTTCTTATATAGAACATAAAAAGAGTGCTTCTACAGAGGAGGGAGGTGAGGAAGACAAGGCAGAGTAAAGGAAGGGGGGAATGTAATCAGTATATATTATATGAGAAAAGCATCTAGTTTTAATGAGAGAAAAATAAATTGAACAAACAAAATTGAAATTCCAACTATGGCGTCCATATGGAATTGAAGGAATAAAAGTAAAAATTTAATTTAATATAATGTATAGCTAAAAGTGTTTCCTTTACTTTTTTCATTTGAAGCATTTTTGCATGTATATATCAAATTGCTGGGTTGAAATTTCATTGTTTTCTATGATATAGTTTTGCTTTTATTCTCTTTATAATAACAGATTCAATTTTCTTCTCTATATTATTAAAAGAACTCACTCCAATGAAAAGTATGAGATATTTAATATTAGATTGGTGTAATAAGATGTTCAAATTATGACAAAATTTTAAAACCACTTCTTTTCTGTTCTCTATTTTATTTTCTTTATTTTTAGTTCATTTTGAGTTGTGTACTATGTATTTTGCTCACATATGTATCACACCGAACTCCTTTCAGACAAAGCTCTCTCTTCCCTACACAGTCATCTTTTGTCTTTATTTAATCCTGAAGTATAAGGCTTGTTTGTTTGTTTGTTTGTTTCTCGCCCAAATATCATTTCAATGAGTGGCCTTTTGCTGGAGAGTTGTCAACTAACCAGTGCTATACTCTGAGCAAACTATCGCTATATCTTTTTATAACTAGGAATGGCCAACATGAACATGACTAAGAAATGGCACTATTCACAATAATCTAAAAGAATTTATCTTAGGATAAATCTAATGGCAGAATAATCGAGATTTCTAAGACAATCTGCACTGCATAATAAGACATCATTGTAAAACAAACAAACAAAAAACTTACAAAACCACACAAATAGACACACAGCAGACACACACACACACACACACACACACACACACACACGAGAACAAACAATAAACCCCAAAAGGTGAAAATGCCTGCAATTACCATAGGTAAAATAGTAGTACAGAGATTATGTTTCAATGAGTGATGACACTGATTGACAAGAACTCAATATTGGCAAAATCATAAATATGGATGCTGCATCAGAGACCAGTAAAAGAAACAATGGCAGTCTGAGAATGATGTGATGTACTCTGAGCTGGAGGTGTGGTTCTGTAGCACTGAGATGGCCATGCTTATGTGAAAGACACTATTTTGACACTCAGGTTTCAAATACTAATAGAACAATAAATAAAAACTAATACAGCGAAAGCATGTCTTGTAAAAGTAATTAAAATATATTTAAAGGTATATCTTTAAAATGCCCTTCTAACTGATTGCATTTGTAAACATTTCAATTAAAATATGTATACTCATCAGCTTATTCATAATTGTCTTTGAAGTTTGGAATCAAGCTGTTATAAAAACCATTATAAAATGTTGGTTAAACAGAGACCATAGCAGTAGTAATTAAATGATAAAACCCAGGCACTACTATTGCAGTTTTGCATAAATTTTTCATGGGTTTTAGAATCTTCCACATTGCTGCATTTACCTTCTCTCACAAGAATCGTTTGGGGGAGTAAATAAGCTTTCTATGCAGTTTTGAAATGTGCAGTTTAACTGATTTTGAATATTACTCCCCTTGTACCATTTAACAGAGAAAACAAATTATAAGTAACTGAGGGTTGTTGATGTGGATTATTTTATTTTTATTTCAATCTTCTTTTAATCAGTAAAGTTCCAGTGAATCCTTTGATGATGGGTATTGAAACCCATCATCTAAGACCTTAGACAAGTCACAGTAATTGGTGGAAGTTAGGATAGAATCTCAGAACTGTTCAAATGATGCTATCACAGAACATTTATGAACTGTTCACTTCTTACATATAGTCACACATTGCTTAACCATATGGCCACCCTCTGGGAGATGCCTTGGTAGGTAATTTTGTTGTTCTGGAAATACCATAAGACATAGTTACCTAAGCACAAATGGAATAGCCAACATCACATCTAAAGACATATCTGCATACCCTGTTGCTGAATTGAATACCATGACTGTAACACAGCTATAAGTGTGCTTTCATTTAATTTACCTAAATATGGAGCACTTCTAGTATAAAATCTAAATTAGAGTCAGAAAGGAATATTGCTTTATGATGAAACTCTTGTTAAGCAGGTGTAAGGCACTGACTTTAATCCCTAGAATATCAAAAGGAATAATAAATATTATAAGGAGGGTGACCCTGTGCAGATACTTTCTATGGAGACTATAGGGCTCCTGTTTTCTCTGGATGGGTAAATGAGACAGTGTCAAGTGTTCATTACTGTTTATTGTAGTAGCTGTAATTCTGTTCTGTTTGTGTCTGTTCTGGTCTGGTCTTATCTACTATGGTTAGGTCTGGCTTGGTTTTAAGGCAAATTTGACTGGGTAGTTCAGGCTCAACCAGAGCTCACTATGTAGCTCATCTTAGTCCTCTATTCTAAGATCACTTGCTCTCTGCCTCTTGAGTGCTGGTACTGTAAGCATGCATCATTACATGCCATTCACAACTGTAGATTGTACAAACACTACACACTCAAACTGAACACTGGTTTGCAAAACATTTCAATTCTTCAATAATAAATTCACACCAATTTTCTATAACATTTTAACTTCTTAACCATCTTATTTACTTCAAATTTGGTAATAACACACAGCTTAAAAGAAACACATAGTACAGTTGTAAATTTTTGCTACTTATATTCCAAATACTTCTTTTGACTAATAAGTTGTGTGTGTGTGTGGGGGGGGGTGAGTGGGTGTGTTGGTGTGTGGGTAGGTGTGGATGTGGATGCTTTGTGCCCAAGACAAACTCAGTGCCTTGTCCATGGTAAATACAATCTTTACCAATAACTCCCTGCCCCTGAGCATCCTTGCTTTGAAAGTTTCTCATTTACTCTTTTAGACTTGTTTCATTGAATAATTCATCAAAGACAAACATATTAACTTCAGCCCATGTAGGGCTAGGATCTCCAGTATCACTGACCTCTGAGTGGAAAATACTCTCTAATAATGAACATGAAGCTGTCATTTACTCTGATAACACTGGCTTTCTTTGGAAGAATTCTAGGAGGACCACCTTAGATCTGGTGGGGGTGGTATGACCCACCATCTCAGACTAGAGGAGGATGGGGGGGTGGGGGTAGGAACTCTGTGAACAGAAGGACCAAAAAGGGGCAGTATTTGGGATGTAAATAAATATTTTTTTAAAAAAAAATAGGAAGGGGAAAGAGAGAGGGAGATCGAGAGCAGGAGACTTGGGATGGGGCAGAGTCCCAGGATTCAGTGCAGGTGATCTTAGCATAGATACATAACAGTGGGGATATTAAACCTAAGTAACCTGAAGAGGTCAACTCCTGTAGCCAGGTAGGACTCCCAGCAGAGGGATAATGACAGCAACCCATTCACAAAATTTAGACCTAAAATGTGTCCTGTCTACAAGAAATAGAAGGACAAAACTGGATCAGAAACTGAGGGAATCACCAACAAATAATAGCCCAACTTGAGATGTATCCCATGGGTGAGCACAAATCCATGACACTCTGAATGATACTCTGTTACGCTTCTAGACAGGAGTCTAGAATTTGTATGTAACTGTGCTCTGAGATGTTCACCCAGCAGATTATTGAAACTGATGCACAGACCCACAGATAAACTTTGGATGGACCTCATGAAGTCTTATTGATGAAATGGGGAAGGACTGAAGGGACTAAATGTGATAGAAACTCCAAAAGAAGACCAAGAGAATAGACTAACCTGGACACTTAGGGGCTGTCAGAGACGGAACCACAAACCAAAGAGCATAAAGGGGCTGGACCAAGAACCTAGCACACATGTAGCAGATATGCAGCTCAGTCTCCACGTGGGTTCCCCAACAATGGGAGCAGGGGTTGTCCCTAAAGCTGTTGCCTGTCTGTAGATTTAGTTACCCAATAGAATTGATTGTCTGGTTTCACTGGGAGAGGTTGTGCCTAACTTTGCAGAGACTTGCTGCACCACTTTAGAGGAATGACTAGGGAGGGCCCTACCCTCTCAGAGGAGAAAGTGAGGGGGGATGAGGGAAGGACTCTGTCGATGAGTATGTGGAGAGCAACAATTTGGATGTAAAAAATAATAAGTTAAATAAATAATCAAAATATAAATTAATGTCAATGAATGTGAAAAATATTAAGAGGGACTGCCTATGCAGAGGTTATACTGAAGAGATTGTCTATGGGGTTAGAGTAGAAATATACATCAAGAAACATAGTATCTTCATTGGTATAGGGACAAATTCTATGGGTCCAATCTTTGAAAAATTTAATAGACTCTATAGTTTTTCATAACAATAAGGTAAAATTCTCAGTCTATATATTTTACTTTGTACTATAATTATCTAAATAATCTAATAAATAATCCTTCAATAAATGCCATGGTTATAAGGAGAGAAGTTCCAAGGATACATGATTCGCAGTGTAGTTGAGAGCTGTAAATGGTTGCAGTGTGCTCCTAGCTTCAGTATGTAACAGAAGTCCCTCCTAAAGAAGTTTGGGGTAAGATAGAATTACTTATTCTACCACACGAAGTTTTGGGAGACATGAACTACTTTCTAACTTATTGTTGATTGCACACACTGTGTTTTGTAAAAATGGTAAAAGAAGAGGAGAGATAGAAAGAATGAGAAATGGGGGAAGGGAGAGTATGGTCTGGTACCCTTGAGACACGTGCTTTAGAAAACTCAAACCCACATTTTCTCCTTAAGCTGCTTTTGCAAAGTCAGCAGGTATAGCCCAGCCTTAAAATTATTTTGTGAGAGCTTTTCATCCTGACAAATGCTGAGTCATAACATCAAAATGATTTTCCCATGTTGACTGCAAGATAAATCAGGTAGACTCTTTGGTAGTGGTATTGATTCAGCATTAATCATTCAATTCCCTGTGCATCACAGCAAGTTTTTAAAAGTATGAGCCTGACAATTGTTCTTACAGAGGGATGAATTGGGAATGAGTGCCTTTTTGATACTAAAGAAATACTGGAAAATCTAATGCCTCAAAAGTGCAAATGTGATATATGCATTTTGATGCTGCTTGTTTTGTTTTATTACATTGCGATTGTTTCTATGATGTACAATGTTCCAGATTTATGTACTCAATACTGCATCACACACTTTTGAAAGCTTTCCACTCAGCTGGTTATGAACTCTAATATGTGGTTGGCTTTCTTTCTTCTATTTTTTGGTACCAACCATCCTAAAGAATATGAATTTTGAATTGTATTATAGATTCAACACATATAAATTTGACAGTGGTTGGGACAGGAGTGATGGCTCAGTAGTTAAGAACCAGTAATGCTCTTTACAGATGACCTGAATTCACTTCACAGCATCCACATCAGACAACTCAAAACCTGCAGCTGAAGGGAAGATGAAACAATCTTCTGACCTTTGTGGTCATATGCATTCATGTGAACATACCCACATAGACACATACACGTACATATTATACATGTAATTAAATATAAACATGATGAATACGAAAATCTGGATGTGTCTTTGACAGAATGATCAGACAATGAATAATAGGCAAATAATGAGAACAAAAAGAATAAGCTTAATCATTACAAATCCTTTCAAAATATTTAATTTTAACATTGTGTTTGAATATGTATGCTTATTCATGTGTGTATGTACATGTGTGTGTGTGTGCAACTGTCCAAGGCCATCAGAGGCACTAGATCCCACTGGAGGTGGTGTTTGTGAATTATTAGAAGGCAGAGACATTTATTGAAATCCTGTCCTCTGCAAGAGGAATGCATGCTCTTAAACACTGAGCTATCTCTCCATTACCAAATATTCAAATTGTTTATATATATATATATATATATATATATATATATATATATATATATATATGAGATTCTGTGGGGCTTTTGCACACCATGAGCATATATGTACATGTGTAAAATATAGAACAACCTTAGGCATCAGTTAAGATACGCTTACTCTATATTTTAAGAAATACTCTCTCTCTGGTCTGGAAGTTGCTGAATAGCCTATTTGGTTGGCAAGTAAGTCCCCAGTTCTGTCTGTCTCTAACTACCAATTGCTAGGTTTATAAAAACACACCTCCACTCCCAGAGGTTTTGGTGTGTGTGTGGGGGGGGGAGAGCATAATCTGAACTCAGTTTTTTTTAAATGAAAACACTTAAAGTGTAGCATCTTTCCAGCCTTCTTAAATATAGTAAGAGCTTTATTTGTGCTTAGGTGAAAAGTAGAGATATAGGACACCTCACAAGCAGAAAACATCTTCACTTATTTTTCTAAATCTTCCCATATAATTCTTTAATTTTAGCAGTAAGTACAATTAAAGAACAGATTGTGGGGGCTAAGAAAGAGCAGTTCCAGTTTTATGCAGTCTACCCAAACTACAAAAGCGTTTTTAAAGTGTAGCCAAAACAGGCTACATGATAATAAATGCAAGATTTTCTGAAGTAATTTTGAAAATTCTAGGCAAAAGGCAAAGATAGGCATCATATAATCATATAACGGCATACTCAAATATCACACACACACACACACACACACACACACACACACACACACACATTTCTGAAGTGGCAGTGTATCCAGACAGAACATTTTTTGGTTTCTCCCATGACATTTGTGGCACTATTGCAACAGTAGACATGTTTTTGGAATGGCAGTTATTTTTGATGCTTGAATGGTTCATAGCTATATAAGACAGGTGATTCTTTTACTTCTCTGGCAGTATGCATAGCATCTCCCAGCACAAAATATACCTACTCAAGATGAAACTCCTAGGGCAGGACAGAACCATCCTGATTTTCCCATGTCGTATGACTCAAGTATATTACATCATCAGCAATGGTTGAAATCCATACCACATGTTATTATTTACAGCAATATGTTATGTAGAGACAGGCCATAGCCTCTGAGAGAGAACCTAGTGCTATAATTACAATTATTACTTTGCTAAGTGGACATAGCATTAAGTTGCCTCCTAATGACTATGCATAGACTAGAGCATCAGTCTACCCTCCTCAGAGATGCTACTTTCTGTATTATGGTAAATAACATGAAGAGTTATTAATTTTCAAGACATAAAACACATGACACAGATAAATTAGATGTCCCCTAAATGAGATCTATATCATATGCTCTTTTCCTAAGACTCTGAGACCATAGTGGAAGAGGGAGCAGAAAGACTATAAAAGCCATGAGTTCTGGGTATCCACACACACACACACACACACATACACACACACACACACACACACACACACACACACACACACACACCACAGTGTTTTTTGGACACAGCAAGGCAATTGCACATATGAATTCATAACAGTTGAAATAGTCTTTGCAAGATGGATGCAGTTTCAGGCCACAAAAATTTCCAGCATGTGAAAACGAAAAAGCTAAAGGTTTAATGATAGCTACTGGAAGAAAGAAAATGTTGTTGTTGTTGTTGTTGTTGTTGTTGTTAACTGTGTATGGCCAAGTAGAACTGTATAACTAGACAAAAATCTGAGAAGTTTTAACAGATTCATAAAACCCAGTATTCTCATATCTGTGACCAATAGAATTTCATCAGCTCCTGACCTGATTCCTGTCCTGGACTACAACACCCCGGGACATGGAGATACTGACCACTAGTCAAGTACCACAGAGTTCTCCATGCCAAGGAAGTATCCAGATGAGCTGGCCAAAGGGTTTAGCCAATAAGATTCCTATCCTGGACATCCCTTCCTGCAAATGGTCTTTAATCTCTTATCCACCCCAAGTAAGTTGTGCGCACCCATTTTCCATGTTGAACAATGACTAAACTGTTTGGAGAAGCAAAGACTGTCTCTCTCATCAAGAACCTCTGTGGGGGAAGCTTTCATTTTAGAGCCAGGGCACCTCAGTCTCCTGCAGAGGAGGGTCTCTCTGCTCATCAGACAAGGATATTCACCCCTGTGCTAAGCTGGACCCAGGCTCATCTCAGGCCAGCACAGGCCCCTGTTATCAACTCTATGCAGATCCCAGAGGTGATTGGATTCCTAGAAATGGGAGGTTGGGAACCCCTGATTCCTCAGCCTCAGTCTGCTCCATGGCACAAGTCCCCAGCTGAGGCTGTGTTCTGCCACCTCTGCACCCTGAGGCAGAGAGGATAGAATACAGCCTAAAGCCGGGCATTTCATCTGCCAAAGTGGCTTCACACAATCTATCTGCTAGATGGAATGTTGAACCACAGCCCTTGATGGGTTGACTGCCCTTCAGTGAAAGTCATGTATCCAATAGTTTAGAAGTTGAATCTTGTTGTTGTTGTTGTTGTTGTTGTTGTTGTTGTTGTTCAAGACAGGGTTTCTCTGTATAGCCCTAGCTGTC
>NC_034603.1:59453605-59457395 GCF_900095145.1 Mus pahari
GGGAAGGGAAGGGAAGGGAAGGGAAGGGAAGGGAAGGGAAGGGAAGGGAAGGGAAGGGAAGAGAAGGAAATATTTAGAGATGAGTGTGAATATGATTATAGCTTATTTGCACGAAATTTCTAAAGAACTAATGTAAACTTTATCTATATCTATATCTATATCTATATCTATATCTATATCTATATCTATATCTATATCTATATCTATATCTATCTATCTATCTATCTATCTATCTATCTATCAGGAGAGTTATTATAAGCTCAAAGCAATTAATAAAATACTCAAAATAAGTACATGTAAACCTGACCAAATTTATAGCTGTGATGTAAAATATAACAAAAAATAAGAACCAAGAATAAAAATTTTGTGGATAAAGTGTTCTAAATTCTCTGATACATGTTGAATATCAAAAACAAAGGACACTGAAAATGAACTCATGGAACTGTAAAGAAAAAATATTTCATGCCTAACTATGACCACTTATAAGTTTCCATGGCTCATTCATTTTTGGCATGTGCTACTTCTAATGGACACTTAGGATGTGTTAGCAATAATTACATAAATAATTCTTGTAGGCCTGCTTAACATGTTTCTTTGTGAGCACATTTCCATTTCCATGGAAAACCGCATATAAAACTTATAAACCTGCAGTGTACAGAAGATTAAGGAAGAAGAGTACGCCTACTTCTGATGATGCCTTTCAAGAAACTGGGTACAAAAGGGACTCTTTCAGTCTGTTTAAACAGTATCTCTACGTCACCACAGCCCTCGCCTTAGAGAGTTTTGAAAGACGATCTTATGAACCGAATCAAGTGGAAGATATCGTTTCCCATGGCTTATCTTTAGTTTTGTACTTAAAAATCCCTAAAAGCAAAATAGTGGCAGTTCATATCATGCTGGTCATCAACAGCTGTTTACTTGTACTATCAGGATGGAAACAATGCCTGGTCGTAGAAATCGACCCAAACACTCAGGGCTAGAGAGGTCAGACATCTTAGAGGAGATCCTATTTCTGACATTTTAATAGAGTGGCATAATTCCTTTCTGCATTTGAAATAACCCATCCTTATACACACAGAGTAATGTAGATCCAAATACTCAGTTATGAAGCTTTTCTTTCAATAATCAATAACCATAAATAATAATTGGTCAAAATGTAGAGAAAATCTAATCATGAGGTACCTAGGCATAATGGCTACATCTCTTAAGACAACTCTTGTACCTTGGGTTCTGAGGGCATCACAGCAGATAGGGTAGAAAGACTGTAAGAACCACATGATCAGGAGATCTGCTTGTGAGATTGTAACTCCTAGAAATGTTGGAGGCCTCACTCATGATACCTCACTGATATGGCTGCCCAAAAAAGACCTCGGTACCATTAACGTGGAAGGTTGGAAACTCATAAGATACTATCCCTCGAGAAAGAACTACAGGATACTAAGGGATGTTGAGAGTGGGAGACCTAGTCATCTACTATGGAGGAGCAGCCCACAGTAAATTATCTAATAGAAAGTGCTCAACCCTAAAATCATATACACATAATGTTTAATGGACTTGGTAGATTGTATCTATATCTAAATCTAACTCTATATCTATATTCCTATCTCTCTTCCAACCTATTTATCCATCTATCTATCCATTTTTGTGGGGTCTACTTGTGTAATTTGTCTGTGTGTGTGTGTGTGTGTGTGTGTGTGTGTGTGTGTATTACAATTTGGAAGAAGAAATCCATGAGTGGGGGTGAAAAATTGAAGCAGTTAAAGGAAGGAAAGGGAATGGAGGAAAATGATATAATTAAAAAAGCTATTTTATGAAAGCTTTACATTGCCTCTGAGAAAAATTATAATCTAGATGCTTCTTTATTCCATTTAATGAACATTGAAAAAGACCTTTTCATGAGATGTTAGAGGGAAATTTTATGCTTTGTAAAATCCTTTTTCCCATTTATTTGTTCGTTCATTCATTCATTCATTCATTCATTTTTACATTTTTACTGCCTGAGAATCACCCCACACTGGCACATCAAATCTCTGCAGAATTAGGCATGTCTTCTCTCACTAAGGCCAGACAAGGCATCTAAGTTAGGGGAATGGATTCCACAGACAGGCAACAGCTTTAGGGACAGTCCCTGTTTCAGTAGTTCAGGGACCCACATGAAGACTGAGCTGCACATCTGCTATATATGTGCAAGGGGTCTTGTTCCAGCCTGTATATGCTCTTTTGTTGGTGACTCAGTCTCTTAGTGGTTGCTAGGTCCAGGTTAGTTAACCCTGTTGGTTTTCCTGTAGAGTTCCTTTCCCTTTGAGACCCCTCATTCCTTCCTTCTACTCTTTTATAAGAGTCCCTGAAATACATCTAATGTCTTTGGGTCTCTGAATCTGTTTTTGTCAGCTTCTGGATGGTGCCTCTCAGAGGACAATTCTACTAGGCTCCTGTCTGCAAGTATAACAGAGAATCATTAATCATATCAGGGATTGGTTGGTGCTTGTCCGTGGGATGGGTCTCAAGTTGAATCCATTGTTGGTTGACCATTCCTTCAATCTCTGATCCAACTTTAACCCTGAATTTCCTGTAGGCAGGACAAATTTGGGGGGCAAAATTTTTGAGGATGGGTTACTTTCTTTATTCCCCACTTGGAGTCATTCCTGGCAACAGGAAGTAGCATCATCAGGTTCCACATTCCCACCCCTAGGGGTCTCACCAAAGGTCATCCACATAGACTTCTGGGATTCTCCCCTTTCTCAGGTCATTAGCATGCCCTAGAGTTGCTCCCAAAGCCATGGTTTATTTTTATTAGATATAAGAGGAGCATTTTCTGCTTTTAAAAAACTTGAAGTTCCAAAGTTTATGGTAACAATGAATGAATAATAATGAATTTTATAAGTCAGAAACAATAATAATAAACTTTGTACCTCCTACAGAAAGATATACTCAATGCAATAAGGAAAGGTTGAAATATACCATGGGAAGAAAGAAGATAAAGGGGTTATCTGAAGACTAAACAGCAGACTGTTAAAAATTTAACCAAAGATAATTAAATTACTCATTCACATTTATATAACCATATCACAGCAAAATACATGCATCATTAATTTTATTTTATTAATATTTAAGCTTAATAATTCACCATATATTCCAAAATATGTAATACATCAAACAGTCCTGGAAAATATGTCTATAGAAAAATAATAACATTTCTTATCCTTATGGAAATTAAGTTCTTTGTGGGAGTGAACCAAGGAAAAAGTGTATTAAAATATAAAGAAATAATCATAGACTGTATGTATCACAAAGAAACAAGTATGAAAAGATGTTGCACGGTAAGATGATGGGGAAACCACAATTGAATAAATTATATATGAACTTATTAAATCTATAGGCATTCCGCTGGAGAAAACAGGCTTTCTCTTTTTGGAAGCAATCAGTTCCCAATAGCATGCTGGTTAGAGGTGAGATTTTGACATCACTTCCCTTTAGTAGGGCTGATACTTTCTCTGGTTTTTACCTGTGCAGCTCTTGCATGTGCCACCACAGTTCCTGTGAGTTCATAGGTACAGCAGTCCTGTGATCCCTGCAAGACACCGTTCCATTGGAATCATCCACCATGTTTTTAAAAATCTCTCTGCCTCCTCTTCTGCATAGATACTGGAGTTTTGAGGGGACAGTTTTTTTTAATTCATATTTTGTTTGTTTGGCTGGTTTAATTTGTTTTCTAAGTGGTGTGTGTGTGTGTGTGTGTGTGTGTGTGTGTGTGTGTGTGTGTGTGAGAGAGAGAGAGAGAGAGAGAGAG
>NC_034603.1:59457865-59529931 GCF_900095145.1 Mus pahari
AGAGAGAGAGAGAGAGAGAGAGAGAGAGAGAGAGAGAGAGAGAGAGAGACTGGGGCTGGCATCACTAGTGATGCATTTAAAACGCACATCTAAAACACTCTCAAGTATTGCCACTCCCTGATGGTTAAGCCTTTAAACATATGAGTCTATAGGGGTCATTCTCATTCAAACCACCACGTCGGCCAAAGCCATGGCTGAGCAAGACAGAACAATATAGAGAATTTCACTATTGACTTACAATTTTCATTGGCGTGTATTTAGAAATTGAATCATAGTAGGTTGTGAAATAAATGATGCTTAAGTTCTCCTACATAAGGACATGAATACTGCCCTTTCATTCAGTTCCCTTACACAAAAGGGAAAAAAAGATTCTTTTTAGCAGTAAAACAGTGGTTTCCTTCCTAAGACACAGAAACGGACAAGGCAAGGATCTAACTTTCAGTGGGTTTTTTGTTCATTTTACAACATTAAAATTCAAATTTCAGTTCTTCATCAAGCTTCATTCAGATCTACAATACATCTTTCAGAAATATCCCAAGACTGTGCTTGAATGTCTGTCCACTTGCACAGCAGCGACAGTCCTGGGATCTTGGAAGCAGCTACCCCGTGCTTTCTGCAAAAGTCCAGTGAGAACAATCTATGCTTCATCTTTTCTGAATGGTTCTAGACACACATCTGAAGTACCACATCATGTATGTGACGATACAACAGAAAGCCAGAGTTCTTTGAGGAAACAGAGACACTCGCGAAGAACAAGACAAACATATTTTGATATCTGTCTAGTGTAATAGAGAGTAAACATGTGCTTCATTCTTTCAGCCTCCTAAATCTAAGCAATATTTTATTACAACCCAATTCAAATTTAAATCTTTTTTGGTGGTGTATAAGATACTGCAATAAACAGCAGAAAGTGACTAAAATATGCTGAGATTACTAATGACTCTTCTAGAGTGTGAAAATTTGGAAAGCACTTATTTATTCCTTCTTTCCAAATTTCTAAGCTATGAAGATTTTCAGATAAAATCTTATACTTCTTTTTCCAATAGATAAAATCTCTGTAAACATATTTAAATCCATCTACTACTCTATTCTAGAATAAATGTTGAGTAGAAATATTGACAGTCAGTATATTAATGGGTGTGAGTTACAAAGTGCTTTCTGTATATAGACTGGCGAAACACTTAAGTTGTATCTCCATTTCCTGACAAACCTACTTTCCTACTTTAAACATTCCTTCTTTCTTCTTTGTATGCTTACCTGTTGTCTATCTTAGGCCCTCAGGGTCTTGACCTTCCCATCCAAATGGCAAGCAGCCTCGAAGTTGAATAGACATGCTGAGTCTTGGCTTCTGCTTACTAAATTTCAAAGCGATATTTGCACTCACAGATCTTGGATGGTCCATATATACATTAAGAAATTGGTGGGGGCTATTACCTTTCCTTTACCAGAAACTTCCAGCTGCTGCTGCAGGTAGATATAGGGAATGTGGGTGTTGCTAGCCTGTGGAATGCAATGACATTCACATGGACTCATTATTCGTCTTGCTCTTGTCCTTTCTGTTAACTAAATTGTCCCCTTCAAATGCTCTATGGTCATTTGAAAACATAGATGCCATATTAAATATTAAATAAAAACAACATTTGTTTGTACTACATTGCATATATGATCAAATCTCCCATTCTTTATATGCCATGTAAGGGCATTAGTAAGTCATCCACCCAATATATATGTAGCTGGGCCTCTAACAACTCTTCTTGCACAATCATCTTGAAATGCAATACACTTTACCTCTTTATTCATTACTAAACATCCTGTACTTCCTGTTTATAACTTTCCTTCTTATTGTTTTGAAGACTCCCATTGACTTCTCAGAATTCCAATCTCATGCTAATTACCCTAGGAAGGTTTTGACTCCTTACTGCCTGTGATTTTAGTAATTTAAGGGTTCTTTACATATTTATATTTGTTAATTATATATCATTTGAAAAGTAATAATTAAAAAAAAATCAACTTGGAATTCTTATCTACTTTTCTACTTAGGATTTTTCCATTCCCATTTAATGAAATCAACTCAGCAGAAAAATGACAACACTCTCTTCCCTTGAACTTTGCTCTCTTTCTGGTTGTCTTGTATCTCTGTCTTTGTCTTCATATCTCTATTGGTCTTGCTTTCTCATTTTCTTTCTCTCTCACACACATAAATAGATATTATTTATGTTTTATTTTAGTGGAGTAAGTTGGAATGAAGAAACAACTTGAGTTTGCATTTTTGTTTCAAAATTTTTTTACAGAAAAGTTTCCAACTGCTTATAACAATTTAAAAATAGTTTTGTTTTATTTTCTTTTTAATTCTCTTGTTAGTTTATGGCAGTATTACAATATAGGTCAGGCTGTCTTCAAACTGAACTCACAATTCAACCAGAACCTGAAAAGTTTGGTATTACAGACATGGGTCACCGCACCTGGCTGGGAATTGTTTGATGGCTCTCTGTATTGTCTATCATACTGAATATCCTGGATGTTCTTAAGCACAATATGTACCTTGCCTTCAGTAAACAACAATACCAGTTTCACAGCTATAATAAGCAGGTAAAATAAATGACAACTGACTATGTAACCCACATCATCTATAACCCTATGTGAGGAAATTTATACCTATAATTTAAATTTACTGTACTTTTTTCCAAAATATTTTAGTCATAATAAAAATAATGTCTATAAATAAACATGTAATAGATTGTGTCTGACTTTACCACTCATACTAAATACAGAGAATTCTCAGATCCAACACATTAGATGATATCACCTTAGAGAACCCTAATATTGTTCTAATCATTTGTGTACACATAGAAACCTTAAATCCATCTGTGTTAGAGTTGAATAGGGTTTATTAAAAGCACTGGACCTATTATGATCTATGTGGCGAGAATCAGACTTATTACAAATATATTGTATATCTTTTCCTAGGAATCCATGAGTAAATATCTATTTATCCCCAAAAATGCGACACTGAAAGCCCAAAGAAATGATTACCCCAAAGTACAACTCTGAGAACCAATAGCATTATCAGTATTTCTTACATTCTTATGAGAGGATTCTTGAAGGAGCACAGATAACTCAAAATTGTATCACCAAGAAAGTCCAAAATCTCTGTCCTTGGGAGTTCCCTGAAGGACTTGCAGACAGCTCAAATGGTCAGAAAGTCTTTTCCAATATTTTTCTTACTGCTTCTATGATATTGAGGAGAGTCTTTTAACTTCCATACTCTGGGGACGTCTGAGATTTCCTTTATTTCTTGAGTCTCATGTATTTCCCTCTTCTTTGGTTCTGTCAGAAGACCCACAGGATATGAAGATGTTAGTAGACAGGAGGAGCCACAAAGGCACGGCTACACTATATACTATTCACTAAATTTAGTCAGCTGTGTGAGGATTATATCTGCTATTGTGTATGGTCCCTGAGCCTGGCCCGCAGTACAGAGTGGTTGTTGCCTCTCTTTAGAAAAGCTTATTCTCCTGACTCTAACAAATAACTAAATTTGTAGAAAACAGATAAGCTTAGGTAATGTATCAGTTGACAACAACTTACATAGATGGACATGTGAGAATAGCAAATATAAAATCAAATTTCCAAATTATAATGCTCAGGACTAAATGAACTTAAGTATTCATATTTATTTTATACTAAAATAATACTTGGAAACTTTTGATATTAAAGTTTTGGAAATCAGTCAGTTCAGGTAATGTTCAATATGCACAAGTAGAATAATACAATATTAATTATTTTAATATACTTAATCTATGACATCATTAATCACAATCTCAGTTGCTTTTATAGATTTATTTGTTCAAAACTGTAAACATTTCTGAACACACACATACATATAACACACAAATACATATAACACACACACACACACACACACATATTGTAAAAAGGAACAGCAAAGTTCTTGTCACCATATATGATTTTAAAGAAAATACATAAAGCAGAATGTTAAGTAAGATATTTAATATGTTAGAATTAAGCAATCATATCTTGTGGTATTCAAAAGTTATTAAAGAAGACAGAATTGAAAACCATTCATAATCAAGCATATTCAACTTAACTCATATTATAGTAATTATTTGTCGAAGGTAGAGAGATCTGAAATAGACACTCAAAGGTTTGTCTTTAGTCAAATAATTAATATTATAGTAATGATGGCAATAAAATATTGCCATTTATTAAACCAAACATATTTGGAACATTTTAAAAATTCAGACTGTTGCCAAATATAAAAAAATCATCATACTCTAAATTTTAATATGAAAAGATATCTATTTTGATCACTCTTCATACTTTTAGAAGTTTCCCATTGAGATTTATGGAGGCTACAGAATTATCCTTTGAAAATGCAGTCAGATTTAGACATGCTAAAGGATTACATTTCAGAAAGCTTAAAGCCTCATTTTAGTATTTCCTTATCTTTTCAGATTTCCATTGGTATTTAAAGTCAAGACAGTCACCAACGTGCTTAGTATGTAAATGTGTTACTGACAGTTTCAAGTGGAGAAATATCTCTCTGAATGTCTTGAAATGTCCATTACAAAGTGAGTAAACAGGCATTAGGGGGTCTGTTTTATGTTCCACATAGGTGCTGGGGGGAAGGTTCCATTGATTTCCCTGTTCTTAAAGAACTTAAGGTTTGGAGTAGAGTGAAGATTAACTATTGTTTATAGATCCAAAAGGGGAAGACATATACATTGTTATACTATACAGTAGAAACATGATGGGTATGTTTAGACAATGATATGAAAGGCAGTTTTCTAAGGAAGGCCATGATGAAATACATTTGAAATATCAGCAGGTTGTATGTAGAAACTTTATATAGAAAATCCAGCACATGAAAAACTATGAGCCAAGAAACAAATAGGCAAGAAATAAGTTTCAGATTGGGGAAAGTAAAGTGAGCATCAGGAGTGGTGGGGTCCTGGGGCAATAGCACCTATGTGGCCCTATGTTAGCACAACTTCAGTATTCATGTTCTAGAAATAATCATTGGTTTAAAAGGTGTTCAGAGTTAAGAAGTGTTAAGAGCTAGGGGTGGGGAGCAGAGAGATGAGATGCAATCTTCTTGACATGGCTGATGTACACATCAACCCACAAAGCTGTCTTTGCTTACAGAATATGTGCACAAGATCAAGGTAGTCAAAATCCCAGTGTGGATAAATGAAGGGCTACCAAAGACCCACTTCATCAAGTGGAGGAACGAAAAACAATTCATGGCTCAGGAAGGAAGTCATATTTCCTTGGTTATGTGGCTACTTGTAAGTTGTTCATGTGCCACTGGATGGTCCTACACCCATTTTTTAACATGATCAGTACTCACTCAATCCAGGGAGTATTACTATTGATGATGGTGGTGATGGTGGTGGTGGTGGTGGTGGTGGTGAAGACAATGACAATGCTGAAATGGATTGGTGACAATGATAAGATTGATATTGCAGCAACTGATGATGATTGATGAGACCACATGATAAAAGATGATATAAAATTGAGAGAAAGATGGAATGACAGGTCCTGATGGGAGTTGGCAGGTAAAAGGTGTGGTTATGATTAAAAACTTTGCATGCATATATGAAAATTTCAAAAAAACATAAGACTGTTTCATGAGTGGATGACGTTCTCCCTGACTGAGAAGTTTAATGCAATGATGTTGACAGATTATGGACAGTGACTGTTATTACCATTTCTCCCCCCCTGTCTTTCCCATCAAAAGTATATAGACTTCAGGGTAGTCTAAAAATCATATGAAGGGCATCAAAGATAGTGTTACAATCCCAGGGGGGTCTTATTATAGTTTGCTGTGGAATATATGGCAAACAGGACAAGCAACTGAGAAAAATGTGACAACTAAACAAGATCAAAACATGGTGTTGGTAGTGTCATTGACTGAGAACACTACAGGTTCGAAATGAATTATCTCCCGAGACATTCTCCAACCAGATATTATGGCAAGCACACATTCATTAGAGTCTCTTTACTCATCAGAAAAAGTTGCTTACAAGTTAGGCACTTTTAAGAGAGGTTAAATGTTCTGTTGCTGTTGTACAATTGGATGTAAACTCTACACTGATTATCATTGTGGGCGTATCACTCACAACTTTGACTTCAGGACCAGGGTAATCACAATACTGGAAAAGAACTGTCAGATTGCCAACATCTTAGAACATATACCCATTGTCCTAAATTCTAGTGTACATCTCTCCAGATAAAATGAAAGTTAGAGATTGTGAAAGTGAGTTGCTTTCACTGGTCCAGCTTTATAAACACTTCTGCACATCTGTGTCTTTCTAGGATGTAGGACAGTTAAAAGACAAAGGAAACTGTGTGGTTTGGAGAATTAATAATTCCCCTGTTTCAGTTGGCATAATGCAATGGAGGAGATCTTACACATAATCTTAGAAGGAGCTTACCAAAAAACTATGGAATTCCAATGAGAGTATCTAAGCCTCCTGGAAAATTAAACTTCATTCTTTGCTGAAAAACATTGCTCTGAGTTTAAATTTGGCACAAGTAAATAAAACACAAACTGAGAACAAAACAGCTTCCCTTGCCTCTTGACTATACTCAGATTCTGAGAGCAAGATGGTGGTTAAAGGGCCAGTGCTAATATAAATGTTTAAAGTGAAAATAGAGGCAGAATTTCAACTTTCTTTTCCAAGATTTTGAGGACTGATTAATAGATGACAAGTAGAACCACTATAAAAAATATAAGAATTCAGAATAGTAGATTACATTGCAGCTTTGAGAATTTTCTTTCCTAGTGAAGCTTGCCTCTCCCTTGCACTGTGCTGTACGCTTGCCTATGCCTTAACTTGGAAGATTGATCAACAGAAAAGTAGTAAATGCAATGAGAACAAACACTGAAGGGTATTTGAGGTAGTAGGGAGTACATAAAAGAGTGTATTTTGCAAGCTGGATGCTATATATCCTAGCACTAAAAATCAGTGAGACTGCATTTGGGAGCTAGAGGAAGGTGCATTTTGAGTGTAAGATCATTCTTGGAGATTTCGCACATTTAAAGGCACCCTTGGCTATATGAGATCCTGTCTCAAAATAATAATGCTGAAATGAAATAGAAAGCTGCTTTGTTAGGAAATCTCATCGATTTTTAGCTGTTTAATGAATTTCACATCTACGATCTAAGATTAGTTACATTCATTGAGATTCTTCTAGCAGAAATTCTGTATAAAGCTGAGCTACTGTGAAGTACTTCCCAACATAATGTTTGAATACAGTTTATGTCATTTAGATGAAGATGATTGGCATATGGCAGAGCTAATGAAAGTAATCCAAGCATATCTGCCTATATGGTTGGAATTTGGCTTGCTTCTGGAAACTTGGGTTTAAAGAGGGCTCCCAATAATCTTCAGAAGTGGGACTGGTGACTCACTCTGCCTTACCTATAAAATGTGTTTTGTACTGGTTGTGAGCTTTCCATCTGAAGCTGGAGTTTTAGTTACATCTTACACAGAAGGTGCATGGATAAATTGCCCACAAGTTTACATGTTGGACATTAGGTCTCAGATGAGCTTCTCTGTAGACAACATTGCTCATACATCCTCACAGCTTGATGCTGGAGCCACAAAGAAGATCCTGTGTGCGGATGCACTACTGGAAGCTTGGAACTGTTTTAACTGAACATGAATTCCTCACATTCAGTCTTTGCCAGAAGCTTTCCTATTTATCCCTTCCTATAGAGACTCTCCTGCTGAGTGTGTGAGTCTTTCCATCATGTAACTGAACACAGTGTAGGTTTGGTCTTCCCAACTAAACATTTCAAAAGATTAGGGAGTTAAAAATATACATAAGAATAAAGAGAACTTTGCCACAAGTAAATTTTTATTTGGAAATTTTTCAGGCAAAACTGAGGATTAAAGCTGTTTTCATTAATTACTTTCAACATTTGTAATGCACATTTTTATTTTACAGAAGTATTTGTGGCAAATAAAATTGAGCATTCTTTATGGGATGTCTTGACTTAATTATACATAAAAAGTCAACATGTCACATTACTTAAAATACTTTGTTTTCACAAATTAAATCCTTATCCTTATGGTTTAATTTACAATATCAATATCAAAGGACCGGAGATTTCAATTGATCCTCATCTTGTGTCTCTATTTTTATTTGTTATTTTATTTATTTACATTTCAGATGTTATTTCCCCCTTCCCAGTTTCCCCTCCACAAGCTTCCTATCGCCTTCTTCCTCCCCTTGGCTCTATGGGAGTGATTCCCCCTCCTGCCCACCCATTCCTGCCTCAGCAGCCTATCTTGTGTCTCTGAATGTCTTTACTTTTTTGATGGAGAGTTGTAGTTGGTGAATTAGGTTGCATATTAATGCATACAAAATTGAACCTCTATGAGATGGTTTTGTTATTTTTAATCAGAGACAGTGTGCACATCTTTTAATGTATTTACAGAATAATGAGCTTATGGGAAACCAGCTATAAATAAGCTTCAAAACTAAGCATAAAATAGGGTGAGTATAGAAACTGACATGCATAATTCATTGGTAAGAAGGTATTATGCAAGTTCCATGAGCTAGAGAGCAGTTACATGAAATTTTAATGAAAGCTTCCCCATCCTAAATTTCATCTATGCTCTTGAGTAAGAACCAGGATCAGTGCTCCCGAAGGTGGTTCCGGGCCGCCACATCACAAGTTCTGGAGGACATAGGCTCGCCAAAGTTTTAAGAAAGTATAGAAATAGTAGACAGAGTTCCCATTATCTTATAGTAACAACCATCATCTTTCTAATATATGATCTGTTTGAAAGAGTGAATCTGGTATTTCTCAAAGATAATAAATAATACACGTACTCAAATTATCATTAATGTCAATACATTGTGAAGTAGCCGATTATGCTGATCTTTATGGATGATAGAGATAATGTTTGTTTAATACTATTTAGAGTACTTGTTTTTACATAGTACCTAGAAACCTAGAACATACTAAGGAAAACAGGTAAATGTTTTTAATAGTCTATTAGCATGAAAGTTTTATTTGGGAAAATAATATTCTTTCATATCCACAGCAGAGAAAAGGAGTGTTTGAACCTTTAAAGTTTTATATATATATATATATATATATATATATATATATATATATATTACATATAGAATTCAGTTTTGGGCTATTATGAAAATGCATACATATTTTAGTAATTTTTATTGTGTTTTGCTTTTATTCAGACTAATGTGTAGTTTAGAAAAATCAAAATTTGAAAATATATAGAAGACCCCATAATTCATAGTTTTATGTATTATCAAGGCTTATATCTAATGCAAACCTCTGCTCAGGGCTATGGACTTGGAAAGTCAAGCCAGATACCAGTCACCATCCTCAAAACCCGTGGTTAAAAATAAAGTCTATTTTTTACTTTGGTAGCATATTTCCTTTACTTTTTTTTTTTTTTTTTTTTTTTGAGAAGCTTTATTTTTGCAGCAAAAAGGTTTTCTGACCATGGCATTACATTTGGTTGAGAGTTTGTGTAGCTTGATTAGACTGGTTACAGTCAAAGTTCATGGATCTTTCATTTGAAAGTAAGATGGTACTTTTATAAAATACCATTAACATCTCTAAGATCTTGAATTTTCTCTGTAGCCCTTGAGCCTTCTATGTAGCTGAGATCTGAGGCCTGTGCCTCTGTGACTAAGACTTTGTCATTATAACATCAAATGAAAGACATTCAATGCTAAAAGATCTAATTTTCATTTTGCATTTTCCCAAACCTGCTGGTGAATTCCTCATCTCATGTAAACATATAACAATTAACTCATCCCATGAATCTAGGAGCAGTTTAAAATTTTAAAAGTTACAAAAGTATCATAAAACCACAACAAATTATGGAAGAACTGTTGGTGAGGGTATTAAAGAAAGCTTTCTGACAATCTAAAATTTGATATTAGGTATGCTCTGCATATTTCCTACAAGGGCTAGGAGTGCATTTGTATTCAACATTTATAACCAAATACTAACAGTCCCAGGTTTAACAACATGGAGTAATATGGACGAGGGTGATTTTTGCCAATAGTAAAATGTTTTCGAATTGGTACTTATAGCAATTTAACTGCAAACATGTGATGACTTGGATGTTCAGTACAGACTCGTGTGCAACCTGACTTCATCACAACCTTGGGTGAAAACACTTCATGAGGACTTTGTACTATGAGTGCATCATATGTGATGCCAGTGAACAGTGTTCGAATCCTTAGCATTGAGACAATGTATATATGAATGCCAAGGGTTTCCTTATATACTAGATGTTTCTAGGAAAACACAATTGCTTACATCTGAAAAAAAATAAATAAATAAAATGAAACAATATTGAGGGGAAGCACAACGGATCCATTCAACCGACTAAAGCAGGATAGATAT
Organism: Mus pahari; assembly: GCF_900095145.1. Classification (NCBI taxonomy): domain Eukaryota; kingdom Metazoa; phylum Chordata; class Mammalia; order Rodentia; family Muridae; genus Mus; species Mus pahari. Next base: position 59,468,292 of record NC_034603.1, read on the forward strand.
GGATCGTTCGTTTTACAGGATGCCACGGTTCAAAGAGACTAAGTTTCCACGAACTTTTTGCCTTGGGACTGCGTCCAAGCTTCTGGGCCTGTCACACGAGTCACTACTGGAGTGGGTGTAGCAATATATATGTATAAATTCAATACAAAAACCTAAAATTGTTTAAAATTTTTATGAATTATACTTTGTAACATTTTTCCTATACCTAACATACATAGACACACATATACAGATACAGATACAGATATATACATATGTGTGTGTGTGTGTGTACACACACACACATACATATACATAAAATTAACATAAAAATCTATCAGGCAAAATATGATCACAAGTGAAAAATGTTTCAGCCATCCAACTCCCTCTCTAAATAAACTGTAATGCTACAAATGTGGAAGGAATAAGCAAACTATTTCATGTACTATGTTTTATTAACTATTTATTGAAGACGGCACTGACTAGTTAAGTGTGTGCAATCAAACTATGGAACTTCCTTTTTACTTTCCTGTAGAGGGCTATTAAAATGAAGGTAATTGTTTTAAATTACAGAAGGGGGTTGTATTTCATTTATTTTGCTCTGTACATTTGATGAAATCAGATAGATCATCACAGGTTTGACAGTTGCTCATATGTCTGGTGCTTTAGCACAAACAGAAAAGATACGAAGCTGTGAAAACATCAGCTATCTCCTCAAGGGGAGGGAGAAGAGCTCTGACTGAGATACGTTTTAATTTAATTTGTGATGCTCATGATTCAATGAAACTATAATAGCCATGCTGTTGCCCCTCTCCACTGAGTCTAAAATGCCACTTTTGTTCAATTTGAACCAATATGAGATACTTGTGTTCCCATAAGTTCTTGACATTTTGGTCTGTCAGTGTTGCCTGTGCTTAAAATTAACCTAGAACTTATTTGTTGTAAGTATGTCAAAACAGAATGTGTACTTTCATAGAATATACTTAGCTGTTATTATTTTTTCTCTTTAAGGACACATCAACCACCACAAGAACCATAAATAATTCTCAGAATTACACAAATGTATTTTATCTCCATCCAACTGTGAATGCTTTGGGGTATCATCCTAGAATAAATCAGGTTAGGAAACATCAATATACTACAGATGGAAAATTAAAATTTAAAATATTTATAGTTAACAAAGACAGTCAAGCATAAGAAATTCAGTCTGGAGATCTCTGATAAAAAAAATAAACTGATATGTTGGATTTGGTGACAGACTGCTTATCATTGCAATTATATACACATTATTTTGGCAGCTTATTCTCATGTGTGACACTATTTTTTCCTCTGTACTGGTACTTATGGAGGCATTGCTATTTACACTAACAAGGCATATTAAAACAGCAGCTCTGACTGGGACAAAGCAAGCACTTGTCTAATGGCTAGGAGGTTCAGCTGGGGCCAAGCTGACAGTTCAATTACACAAACAGGTTACAAATGATTGCATTGAAGACAAATGCCTGTGGATTTTTCACTGCAAGCACAACTCAGTAAGACTGAAAAATGTCAAAAACTATGCCATCTCCCCAGGTAGCTGTGTGTTTGTGAAAAAATATTCTCTCTCTCTCTCTCTCTCTCTCTCTCTCTCTCTCTCTCTCTCTCTCTCTCTCTCCCCCCCCACATACACACACACATGTTAATGAATAAGGATTAAGAGAATACAGATTTTGCAGATTTTTGGAAAGCAAACTGTAATTCACAACTCTAAGAAAACTCTTTGTCACCTCATGGTGTTACAGAAAAAATACAACTGAGAAAGACTATATTTAAAAAACAAACAAACGAACAAAAACAAAAAAAAATATATTTTTAACAGAATAGGTATGCAGCAAAGTGCTAAGAGCAGTGTTGAGGTCTTATGATTAATCTTCAGTAATTAAAACAGCCAAGCAACAATAAACAAATGAAGCTTCAAATGACTAAGAGAATCTTTGGAGTGAGGAAAGGTGTTCAGCCAACAATGAAGTGATGGAATTAATGAGGAGAACTCTTGGGAAGAGGCTTTCTGTAGTCCCTTGGAGATTACAGAAATATAGGTTATCTAACAATGAATCAACCAAACTGTGAGTACAAAGTTAGGTATCCACACTTAGAGAACTAAAGAATATATGCTCTTGGAAATTCCGTAAATATTTTTTTTCAAGATCTGTACATAGAATTATCTGCATTACTTCCTTCATTTAAATATATCTGTTGACAAAAACAGAGTTACGTGGTTTTCATTTTCAAAAAACCTAGCATCAGATCTAAATTATTTGAGAAAATTTTAGGAGTGTAATAGAAAGAATGTATGCTAATATGCTAGACATAGCATAGGTAGACCTTGCTCTGTTCTCCCAGTCATTTACTAAGAAATGAAAATGGAGTATTTTTGAGGTGTATCAGTAACATTTTGTTTCATGTAGATAATGTGAGAAATTTTCCTATACCCATGCTAATTAAAATATATATCAATGATCTGGTTCCAGTTTTGTTTAATTTTTATTAGCTCTTTGGTAATTTCATCAATGTATTTTTGGTCAAGTTTACTCTACTAAGCTGGTCACTACTCACCTTCCTTCTCTCCCCATTCTTTTATGTATTCTCCTTTTTAAAAAAAAAAAAAAAGTCATCAAATATATTTGTGTTGCCCATATTATCTGATGTATGTGGACAGAGATGTGTTTCTAATAAAAATGGGCATCCCACCATCCTCCATTATACTGAGAATTTATATGTGTACTTCCATGATCCCATGCTCTGCTTAAATAATGCCGCCTATAGCAATTACTCAGATCATCTATATTGGAATCAGCCATAGCTAACCCTCAAACAACTGTTTTGCTCTCTAAGAATAAATATTGACTTCTGCTAATCCTTTCCTTACCCTTCTTATTGATTCTCAAACCACTGTACCATTATTCTCGCTATAGTCTTGTGCTGTGTGATTAAGGCATCAGCATATCACTAAAATAAAACACCAATCGCTCCTTTTGTCTACAGCACTTTGGGAATTATATGAAAGTATAAAAAACAATTGAAATAAGCATGGAGTTTATTTGGTGTCATTGTTCTGGAACATACAATTAAATAATGGTTCCACTTAGCAAGAATTATATAGATATGTTGTTTGTGGATAATAAGTAGGAAGATTTTCAGAAGAAAACATTAAATTGATGTTCCTTAGATATCATTTGGTGCTATCATTATGTAGATGAATTTTCTGGAGGCTCTCATCACCATTTATAAGTCATTTATAGACTTATGCTATTAGCTTAGGAGCCCATTACAGCCTACCTCAGACTCATTTCAGTCATTATAATGTAGTACTTTATTAAAACCACTAAGTATCATTTTGAAGAATGAATTCATTTGAAGCAAGAGTTCATATTTAATTCATTAATATCACTCCTACTTCCACTCAAAATGCTTAAATAAAGCAATTAAATTGCTTCTTACAGTCATGAGAAATTGACATTACAAATATAATTTAATTTAAATGGTGTGGAGTCTAAATTTGTTTGATTTCTAAATTACTAACTTTCAGTTCCCAAATTTTATCTCTGCTTTCCTTTCCCATGTACAGCACATTTCATTCTACCCTGTTGGTTTTGAAACAAGTGGACTAACTGCCAACATTCTACAGGGCACCTAATATTCAAACACAACATTGTGAAAGAATCAAGAGAGGTGGACATAAAATTGAATTTTGAAATTAGAAAAATAAAATTACAAATCACAAAACCTTTATTTTGAATGCTCTAATATTTTTCCAGTACCAGGAAGATGCCATCTTTTTACAAACCACTTATTAATAAAAAAAATTAAAGGAGGAAAACCCATGGGCGTAGCAATGCCATTATTAACCTTTTTTATTGATACCATCATCTTGCATGATATCAGTAGTAAGTTTTCACTTAGTCTTACAAACTATTTCAGCTAATTTATCCATATTTCACATTGCTTTCATATCATAGAATAGGCCTTAAATCTAATAAATTTACTCCAATAACATTTGTGCCACTATTGCACCCATGTGCCTCACAAGCTGATTGCTGATGTAGGTTGCAGGGCAGTTGTAGCTTTGGTTTTGTTTACTCTTATTTGTTTGCTTGTTTGCGTTTAGATAGATAGATAGATAGATAGATAGATAGATAGATAGATAGATAGATAGATAGATAATGAAATTTGATGAGTACTGGAAGAAGTGAGAAACATCAAAATATATTTTATGAAGAATGTTTAAAACTTTTGAAACTATTTCTTATGATTACACACAGAGAGACACATGTGCTTTGGGGCTGGACTATATTTGTCAGTATCTTGGGAAATTTGTGGCCACATATAACCCATGGACCTTAGGAGAGATAAATCCTGTAAGGAAAAAAAAATAAAGCATGTACATTTGTATAGAAATCCTGTGTGCTACTTGGTCTTATGTGAATGTGACATAAGATAATATCATCTGGAAAGTATCACCTGTCTCAACTGCAAGAATGTCTCCACACGATTGGCCTATAGGCGTGTTTTTGAGGTATTTACTTATTTATTTATTTAATTATTTATAGTTCATGCTGGAGTGAAGTGGAAGTTTCTGCTTGCGTCATGTGATGCAGAGTCATGTGATGTTTTGCTGAATCAAGACCCATGGGAGGACATATGATGTTTGGAGAGAGTGTAAGCAGGACTCAAGAACAGTGAAGCTAACCTTAAAACACTTCGTTGATCTCATGTCTTTTCTTTGTTGAATAAGGTATGGCAATGAACTCTTGGCCACCTAGCTAGTTCTGTTCACTCCTGCTGATTTGTGCCGATTCTGCACAGGGTTGGCTGTTTCTGTTGGATCTTGCCATTTCTGCTGACTCCTGTTTGGTATCTTGACATTACTGAGCTGGACTGCCAGCATCCTGACAAATGGATATTAGAATCACTCCCTAAAAACTACTTCTAAACAGGTCCACACGCCCTTGTCCTATTTACCATCTTTTCTCCCCTACCTTTGAACAATAAGCTAGAAGTGGAGTCAAGTTTGAGAACCCTTATTAAAATGAAATAAAAAAGATAATCTAAGCAAGCATGGGAGAGCCCAGTTTACTGTAGTGGTGCCAACCTTGGACAGGTGGTCCTGTGTTGTATAAGATAAGATGCTGAATAAGCCATGAATTACAAACTAATAACCTGTACTCTTCCATAGCCTATGCTTCAGGTCCTACTTCCAGGTTCCTGCTTTTTGTTCCTGCCTACACTTTTCTCCATGAAGGACTATAATCAGCCTATAAGATAAAATTAATCCTATCCACCATAAGTTGCCTCTTGGTCAGTATTGGTCATAGCAATAGGAAACAAAGTATATGTCTCTTATTGATCTCTGGATATCAGAGTACTTCAGCCACTGGGATCAATTAAATCCTAAGACATATAGAATCCCTAAGAATGTCTAATTTGAATAAAGCAAGGTTACTGAACAGAGGAAAAATCTTTTCTTGTCTAGAACTTGGTCTCTCAGTATTTAGAGCAAGTGCACATTAGCTCAAGTGGGTAGAAATTCAAAGCAAAAAGTAGTAGGGTATAGATTTATTTGAGTGTTAAAAATGTGAACTAGTCAGCACCAAGTACAAGCTGAAAACTAGGTCAAAGCAGAATTTAATAATAGATACAAAACAAGTTTATACCATATGTCATCGCATACCATGTTGATTTTCAGGATAGCAACACTTAGAAAGAAAATTAAAGAGATGGGGCTCCAGTGAACAAACACCAGCATATATGTCACTGTTAGTGAACTTACACAGAACATACAAGGATGCAGAGAGGATGAGGAATTCTGGGAAATGCAGTCACATTCTCTGCAGCTCTATGCTCTTGCAAGAAATCACTCCATATACAAGATTTCCTCCATCGAGTTAGATGTTCCCCTCTCTTGGAGAAATTAAAATTACGGAAAAGTTAGAGAGAAGGAGCTATACATTTATATCTTTTTGATGTCTTAAAATACAATTAGAAAGGACTTGAAGATAACCAATCTCAGAAATTGTTCTGAAGGCTGTGAATGCCTGCAACTCTCTAATGTGAGTACTTTCATCAATAGCCTAGCTTTTAGATCATGGCTTTCTCTTACAAAGACACCCTCATGTCACCTGTTTTAAATTGTACATAGGAAATTCAGAATAAAGAATGACAGCAAGGTTATAGAGGTGAGGTCCTAAAGAAAGGAAGACCTTGAATTCCCACATCTGGAATGTTCATTCACCCATGTGCTGTTTGCTGGGTTTTAAACATCATTCTCTATTTTTACTTTGGGATGTGTCCACCTAGACTTCACATTCTGATTAAGCATCACTCTTTCTGAGACATCTCCTTCCTCATCAGGATCCATAGGTATACCATGTATACCACTGTCTTGTGAGCATCGCGATGACAGGGCTCAGCCTCATCGCATCCCTAAGTCTCTAGTGTATTATGCACAATACAGGAAACTCATCACACATAACTTTAAAGTGAAACAAAAGATAAGTATAGTTTGTGGCTGATTTTTTTTTCTAACAAACACCTAATAGTTTCCCATTGTCTTAAACAAGTATATGTTTATCACTCATTTTGTATTTTTTTATTTTTGCAGGTTGTAAATCTCTTTTAAGACATTTTCTTTAAGTATATTTTCTGTCAGTTTATCATGATTTAAGAACAAAACTGATTTTATCTTGTTACTCCATGGTCTTCTGTGTGCAAGAAAATTTATTTGGGAGATAGAGCAAGTAACTTTACAGATGACAAGCCACATGCCTATAATCTGGGAATTGGATGTATTAGTCTGACCCACAACTCACTTCAAGAACTACATCCAAAACCATGGGGTATCACTAATCACCAGTAATTCCTAATACAGGACCTCACAAAGGGGAAGAGAATGAGAGAGAGGATGGAAAATATTGATTGAATATGACTGTAGATCAGAAAGAAACAAAAAGACCTAGAAGGAATAATTGGTTACATTATATGCAATCAATAACTTACTAAGTCTTCTGTTAGAGGGACTAGGAATATCGGTGTTTTATGCATGCAAGTAAAAAACACAGTATGGAGGCACACAGCTAAAAAAAAATACACTGTGTGCATTTTGTGAAACTATTGGAGTATTGGTAGCTTTACAGAGTTCAAATAGTGTTTTAAAATGTCATTTTATGCTTGGCAAATTTGAGGTGCTGTATTGTTAACTGTCCTTCTGTTTTAGATAAAGGGTAAAGGCTCATTGTAGGGATGTTTCTCTATGACACAGTGTTAGACTACTTATTATTCACAGGTGTTAAGAGTACTGCATGTAACAGAGAAGAACATCTGCTTTTTGTAGTGACTTTATGCAGTAAAGGACCTACAGTTCACAATGCACATTTTATAGGAGTATGAACCTTGGACTCAGACTGTATGCTTACTATGCAAAATATTTTGCTCATTATCCAGTTGTAATTATCCATTTTGACAGATTTATTTTGGACATTTATTCACAAACATAAAACAAGATTTTTTTCTTACTTGATTTTATGGCAAAATGATCATATTCACAATGTTAAATGTGGAATGTGTTCATTATCAAAACTTTGTGTCTAGAATTTCACATTATTAAATGTGTGTGTTTACTATGGGTAACAGTGAGAGGAGTGATGTTTCATCATCTAAAATAACCAAGGATTGCAGTAGGTAAGTGGATATTGGAGAAATATAAAACTATGAGATTATTTCGCCACTTTAGAAGTTTGGATACTTGACATGAAGTAGTCTATCAAAATCATTATCCTAATTATCAATAATTATTTAAGATCCTCCTCTCAAAAACTTCTTATTTAGTGCACAGATTGTTTTGAGTGTGAGTCTGGCAATATATAAGAAGAATATTCAAAATACTATCAATAGTTGAAATAAGACCTAATTATCAAACCCTTCACAGCAGTGACTACACAGAAAGCAATTGAGAGGATAATATAAAAAACAAGATTGACTGCCTTATGCCTGTTTACAATGTTTCAAGCATGTTGGCAGATGGAAGTCAGAAGCCCAGGGATTTTGGGAAATAAGACATTTTTGTGATGTTTGAATAATTTTTAAATTACTACCATAATTTAGGGAGGATTATACTTTATTTATTGCATTTGTATGTCATTTAGAGATGGAACTGATTTATAATGTCATTTTTTAAAGAGTCCCGTGACCTGTTTTCAGTTTGCTGTGGTAGCTGTATGTAGGAGCCCAAAGATCATTTTTTTTTTGTATTTGTCTTTTGAGATATCACAAGAGTTTTCAGAATCCTCAGGAGGTGATAAATTACATATAAAATCATAGTGCCTGTAATTATGTCTGAAAACAATGTGCTAATGTTTATGTTTAATTTATTTAGTGATTCCTGAGTAGTTTTGGTTTCCCATTTAAGTCAGTTTTTAAAATTAGTAACCCTTTAAGGTTATTGTTTATTTTGTTTAAGTGAATTTTTATATTGATAATACCTTGAGTTGGTGAGAGTTGGGCTTTAAAGCCACACACGCACTTGCAGCATGTGAGAGTCAATAAGTGATTTAAGATGTAAGTGCTACCCTTATTTATAATACCCAGAAGCTGGAAAGAACCCAGATGTGCCTCAACAGAAGAATGGATACAGAAAATGTGGTACATTTATACAATGGAGTACTACTCAGCTATTAAAAACAATGAATTTATGAAATTCCTCGGCAAATGGATAGATCTGGAGGGTATCATCCTGAGTAGGTAACCCAATCACAAAAGTACTCACATGATATGCACTCACTGATAAGTGGATATTAGCCCAGAAACTTAGAATACCCAAGATATAATTTGTAAAACCCATGAAACTCAAGAAGAACGAAGACCAAAATGTGGAGATTTCGCCCGTTCTTAGAATTGGGACATAAGGATGGACCATCCAGAAACTGCCCCACCCAGGGGTCTATCCCACAATCAGCCACCAAACACAGACACTATTGTATACACCAGCAAGATTTTGCTGAAAGGACCNTGATATAGCTGTCTCTTGTGAGGCTATGCCAGTGCCTCACACAAACACAGAAATGGATGCTCACAATCAGCTATCGGATGGAACACAGGGCCCGCAATAGAGGAGCTAGAGAAAGTAGCCAAGGAGCTGAAGGGGTCTGCAACCCTATAGGTGGAACGGCAATATAAACTAACCAGTACTCCCACAGCTCGTGTCTCTAGCTGAATATGTAGCAGAAGATGGCCTAGTCAGACATCATTGGGAAGAGAGGCCCCTTGGTCTTGCAAACTTTATATGCCCCAGTACAGGGGAACACCAGGGCCAAGAAGTGGGAGTAGGTGGGTAGGGGAGCAGAGGGAGGGTATAGGGAACTTTGGGGATAGCATTTGAAATGTAAATAAAGTAAATAACTAATAAAAAATTGAAAAAAAAAATGTAAGTGCTCGTTTTGTGAACTTGGGTTCTATTGTTTTGGTGAATCGATGTTTCAAAGTGGGCTCTCTCCATAGGGAATCTTTTCTTTGTTGAGAATATAGTGTTCTGCTCTGTCTCTTCTGATGAGGTTTGGGTTTGAGCTTAAGTTTTAGATAGTAAAATGGCTATGCCAGCTTTTTCCTTGGTCCAATTTCTTGGGATATATTTTTCCATCTTTTTTACCCTAAGGTGATGTCTATACTTGATAGGGTGTTTCTTGGATGCAGCAGAAAGATGAATCCTGGTTTCACATGTGTTCTGTTCATTTGGTTTTTTTTATTGGCATATTTTTGTTGAGATGTCAGTGAGCAGTGTTCATTGATTCCTAGTGTGTGTGTGTGTGTGTGTGTGTGTGTGTGTGTGTGTGTGTGTGTGTGCATGTTGTGCTTTTTTGCCCCTATTCCCATATGTTGGCTTAGAATTATCTATTTCTTGTGTCTGCTTAGGTGTGGTTAACCTCTTTAAAGTTTTCCTTCTAGCTTTTTTCCTGTAGATCTGCAATTGTAGATATTGCTCAAACTAATTTTATTTTGGAATCTCACTCTCCACCTATTGTGATTGAATGTTTTGTTCAATAAAGTAGCTTTGAATGACATGCATAGTTTCTTAGAGTTTATATAACATCTGTTCAGGCACTTCTGGCTTTTTAAGTTTTCATTGAGAAGATGTATTATTCTGATAGGTCTGCCTTTATACGTTACGTGGTCTTGTCCCCTTGCAGCTTTGAATATTCTTTCTTTGTTCTGTATATTTAGTGTTTTGATTATAATATAGCAGAGGGGATTAGCCTCTGGACAGTCTATGAGATGTTCTACATGCTTCTTGGACTCAAGGCACCACTTTCTTTAGGTTAAGGAAATTTTCTTCTATGATTTTTTTTAAATATGTTTTGTGCCTTTGATCTGGGCTTCTCCTCTTACTTCTCCTCTTATTATTCTTTTCATAATGTCCCAGAATCCGGGATGATTTGTGCCTGGATTCTTTAGAATTAATGATTTCTTTGGCTGATGTGTCCATTTCTTCTATGTTGTCATAGATGCCTACGATTCTCTCTTCATTCTCTTATATTCTGCTGAGGAGGCTTGCCTCCAAGCTTCCTGTTTGGATTCCTATTTGGTTTTTTTTGTTTGTTTGTTTGTTTTTTATTTCCAGGTTTCTGTTAATTTGGGTTTCTTTCACTGATTCTGTTTCCACCTTCAGGTCTTGAATTGTTTTATTTTCCTCGACTGTTTGGGTTTTCCTAGATTTCTTTAAGGGATTTAATCACTTTCTCTTTAAGGACCTCCAACATATTCATAGAGGTTATTTTAAGGTCCTCGTGTGCTTCTACCACTTTGCTTTCCAGGCCTACTTTAGTAGGATTACTGGTATCTAGTGGAGACACATTTGTTCCGGCTGTTATTAATTGTGATTTGACATTGATGTCTAGACATCTGGGTTTGGGGTGCATTTAATTCTCAGCACAAATATATGTATGATCTTATCTTTGATTGTGGGCATTATGTTCCTTCCCCTCTCTGGGGTTTCCTGGTAGTAAATGTTTCTGGAATCATTCTCAGTGTAGACACAGGGTATTCTGAGTGCAATATGTTTCTAGGTATTGAGAGCTGATAGTATGAAATAGACATTCACTAGAAAGGGATTGTGAAAGGGGTCCCTAGAAGGGATAGAAACAGTGTTCCACCAGGATCCGCTTAGTCTTCTGGAAGTGGGGGCAGTGAGTAAGTTAGGACCATGGCAGATAGTCTTCTATAGAGCTGTGGATGAAACTTGAGACTGAATTTGGAGAAAATGAGGGAGAGGAAAGACCTGAAGCTTACCTGCCTGCCTTCCTGGCCTACTTAGGTCTCTGGCAGAACTGACCAGTAAGTTCCCAGGGAAGGCCAGTTCGAGTTGGGGACCGATACAAAGGAAGGAGTGAGCAAGAAGTCAGGAGGAGGGGACCTGCAAATGATTCTCTAGAGACAATGGCATTTCATGGGATGTAAGAATTTGAACTCTAGACTTTAGCTTTATATGGCAAGCAATGCACTCACCAAATCATCTCACCAGCCCTTTTCATCTATCTCTTTGTAGACTAGTTTGTACATGTCTTCACAGAGGTGTCAAAGTATAAATATTTAAATATCAATCTGAAAGCAATTTCCCAAACTACTGCTTATGTCAAATATGCTGAGGATCCCCTGCCTAAATACTTTATAGGAATCGAGCTCCATGGGTACTAACAGCATGTCAACAGAAGGAAGGGGCATGGAGATATGTTAAGACTTGAAGCTTGCAATCAATCATCACATTTGTTTACTAAGGGTTTTAATTATTATTATTACTCTTTTATAAGCTGCTTTGTAAACTTACAACAATAGTAGTTACATTCTAACTCACAGTTCCTGGGAGAAAACAATAATATAAAAACCTTCTAAACCACACAGCCACAGTAGGTGAATCTTGTGTTTTTAGTAAAGATTTTATGATTTAAACTGTCAATTTATTTTTTATGAATCATTCTTCATCCTCTTTCCTTGCCACATATACTTGTTATCTTTTGTTTTAGAGTGATAAGTTTCTTTGCACTGCAATTATAGTTCTATATCCCTGACTGGAATGATGAATCAATATTTCTAAGCATAAGTACCAGACAAAATTTACTGGCTTTATTTATCTTCTGCAGGAAATATGCTAATGTTCTCTTTCTGGTGACATTTCAGGGCATAACTTTCCTGTTACAAATATCACATTACAGCAGTAAGTGATGTTGAGTCCTTCTCTCATTTTACATTTTTACTTTGCATAATTTAAGAAAATTTGGACACCCATTCTGTCTTTATATATTTCCATAAAATTTGCAAAAATGAAGGTCAATTCTTAACATTAGATTAAAACACCGAAGATCTTTTTTTTTTCCTTAGGACCTTTGTATTTATAAACAGTGTAAGCACCTTCGGGATTATGAATAAATCTTACTATTTAGATCATGGCTAGGTCATCGTGAACCATATCCGATTTGCGTTGGTGCTTTCAATTTAAAAAGCTTATTTAACTAGAGTCATTATTGCTTAGTTTGGGATATTTGAAGTGCATCATGTCATGACTAAACTAATGTAAGGTGCTTAAATGAACTGCTGTGAGAATCTTAGAACAACTAAGCCATGATTCTCCCCGAAACCACTTCATTATACTCACAAGCTTGAATGCATCTCTTTATCATGCTTCTTACTGGCAAAGGTTATACTCTGTGAAATTTTAATACTCTCACTTTTTTTTTTATCTAGATTCAACTCATAAATATTTTCAGGAAAATTTGTAAACACATTATCTGTACACTAATATACAATCTGATGAACGATTATTTCTCTTCCCATCTTAGATGATCATAGTTAGTTTTTATGAACCTGGTGATTTCTGATTCCATTTCTGTAAGGAAAAAATTCAGACCAATCTTTTATTTGCCAAGTCTATCAGTGTATAAGATTTGAAGATTTTGCTCACTAAACAGTTTACTTATAATCTTCACCTTTACCCTCTCTTAATTTTTCCACATTGACTCTTTCTTATATAATTGCACTCATCTTATTTTAAAGGGCAGGTGCCACTTCACAATGAAAGAATGTAAGAAAGTATCCTACGATGATATGACTAGGGAACAAGCAGGTGTCATTATCTTAACATAGGACAAAACAGACATCAAGCTAAAATTAATCAAAAGAGAGATAAGACACTTTGTGGACCAAGGACCACAATTAACCAAGAAAACGTCATAAACATAATCATCTAAGCATCAATCTCTGGCTCATCATTTCATTATGAGCATACCATTGGACTTAGTGATACAGATTAACTTCACTTTCTCCAATAAACAGGTCATCAGAACAGAAATAACATGTGAAACATAAGAATTAAACAATGTTCTACATCAAATGGATCTAACACATATCTACAGATACTTATAACAGATATCTACAGAATACTGCATCTAAATACCAAATAATATATATTCTACTCTGGAACCCATAGAAGTTTCTCTAAAATAGACCACACACTAGGGCACAAAAAAAATCTCCACTAATGAAGAAAAATAAAAATAATTCCATATGTTGTTTCTGACTGCAATGCAAGTAAGCTTAAAATCATCAACAAAAGAAACGTAATCACTGGAACTCATTGAGATTAAACAATACATTCCTGAATGATGAATGGGCCAGAGAGGAAATAAACCAAACAAATTCTGGGGTTCTATGAAAATAGAAACATAGTACAGTAAAAGCCCCGAGATATGTTGAGAGCAGTCCTATGAGTAAAATTTATAACTTGAAGTACTTATATTTAAAATTCAGAAAGAGAACAAATAAATAATTTATGACAAAACTGAAGAAATAGGGGGAAAAAACAGGAAAAATCCAAACGTAAATTCAGTAGACAGTAAGAAATTATAAAATATCAGAGCAGAAATAAATGAAATAAAAAAGAGAGCAAAACAAAAATTAACATACAGTGTTATTTTAATTCTCTGATGTTTCAGCTATCTGTCTGGTACAAATCTTCAAATTTGCCAGTGATTTTTTTTGTAACATGCAAACTGCACTCTGTTTCCATTTTAGGAACTACTTACAAACTGCTAAGTCTAATCTTTGACCATTCTTTTACAAGCCTGACGATCATTTATCCCCCTCTACAGTTTCCACATGTTATCTTGGAACTTTTCAACCATGTCTCCTGTGTGATTTACTAAGGCTGATTTAAGGAAGTGGAGCTGACCAGATGACTACACAGAAATGTATGATCTTCACATATTTGAAACTAAAAATAAATTTGTATGTGTGTGTGTCTCCCCATGTTGAAGACAATAGAAAAGAAATTGTTTTATGACTCTCTCTCTCTCAGTTGTTTACTTGTAATTACTGCTGTTCCTAATTTTGTGGAATTATTTTTTTTTAATTTTCTCATGGCATTTTTTTCTGTGTAGAAGTCTGAGTGTAATTACTTCCCCTTGAAGAAGCACAGCAACCCCAATGGACTAGGGAGTTCCCAAATTACAGACTTATGAGTGGATGTCACTGGAGAGAGTCTATTTCCAATAGTATACAAATATATGCATTGGGGGGAGGCACATTTTAACGCATTACCTTTCATTTTTCTTGCAATGTGATTAAATCCGTGTTCTGACACTGTGTCATGTTATCTCACGCCTTAATTTACTTTACATGGTCTTTTTTTCTACATGAAGTTTTTAATTTTTCCATTTAAGATGGTATTTTAATCTTAAATTTCTTACAAATTAAGAGCACAATTGCACTTTCTTTGTGCTCTCAGAAAGATTCGTTCCGTGTTTGATTATTCCACTGACATAATCTCCTATGCACCTATGTTCCTAAAGCATCCAGGAGACCTGATAATGCAGTAACTATGTGACGTTTATTATTTTTACTTCCAGAATTCAGATCACTATTATGTAAAATGCAAGACTTTCAATGTTACATGTAATAATGAATGAATTATAACCAGGGTGATGTCAGCCCATGAGTTCATTCCTCAAAATTGTTGACTATAAACATTTTTGCAAGATCCTCTTCAGAGTTTTATAAGTCACCTTGACGACACTTAGTGATGTGGTCAGTGGAAGCCTGTATTTGAAAAATAAGATGCCTATTTGTACATAATAATTTCAATTCCTTTTGCTGTAGTAACATACCTTATCCAAGCATTCTAACCATGTATTTTCTTCTTAATATGAATATCAACAGACATTCACAGTGTTTTCTGTCCAAAACCCAACAGCACAACATGGTTAGTAATATAGCAATGGACTTTTTCTGCTTCTATTATTCCATATCTATACCTACTTGCTAACATCACATTATTTTTTAATTCCAACATCTTTAATTGCGTTTTATGTTTTGTACATTTTATCCAACAAAGTTATCGTGTTATCCTAAGCAAAAGAATTAAATTGCTAATCAAATTTTTTGATGCAACTATTTATGTTCTTTTCTGACTTATTTGTACAATTGATACATTACTGTTTTTACTCCCATTGGTGAGCTTTCAATGGACCAGACACAGTGCTATGTGCTTTCCTAAAGAATTAACTAGACAAAGATTTAGGTTTATCTACCATACTAACAAAGATAGAAGCCAAAAAATTAAACACAATAATTACATTCATTAATTGAGATTTTAGAAGTTAATATGAAAATAAAAGAAAAAGTAGACCAAGATAAGAGAAGTGTGTCATCAAGATTGACTATTGTCACACTGTAGTTCATTAGGGAGTTCTCATATGTAAAGAAGTGAAGGAAATGATGGCCTCAGTTGTGGGCAAAGAAATCCCAAGAAATGGGCAGTCAGTGTGAATCTGTGATGGAGAAAATTCTGTCTGAGAAATTGAAGGACCTTGCATATGTAGATGAGCAAGGGGGTGGGTGGAAAGAATTAGAAGATGCAGAGAGAAAATTACTGCATGCCAATCATGTGAGACACTAAACCGGTTTTATGTAATACTCTCCATAACAACAGTTTTGATTTCTATTTCCTAACTGTTTTCTTAAGAGCTTTTATTTCATGTTGTAACTATTCCAATTGTTGATGTGTCAAATGCATGGTATAAATTTCTCTTCAGAGAATCCCAAGTCCTTAGGACCACAACCTTTCCACAATAAGGCCATCAGATTGTGCTTGTGACATAATATGGCATGAGTTTATTTGCAGAAAACAATGACACATGAGTTCCTGCACTTTCTGTCATCAACCTACACAAAGCATTCTCTAGATTACTTTTCTACTGAGGTTTGCTCTGAAAGTATTTGTAGATTTCTATCTCCTATAATGAATCATGGCTATCATACAACAACCCAGCATAGATCTGCTTTCAGTTTCTCAGCACAAGAACTCTAATTGTATTTATTTATTCATTTATTTATTTATAAACAGTCTATATGCAGAGATCAGCTTCTCTAACTAATTGGTAAGGATGAGCTGTCACCTCTGCTTATGTAACAAGGAAACATAATAAACAAACTGCGCTTTTTTATATGAAGAGAAAAAGTTGGCAGTGGTGTTCTTTTGTCTATATTTCCACAAATTAGAACTTTGTGTTCAACTTAAAAATATCATCTTAGTGAAGAGAAGAGCATAAAAAATGAAAAAGTCAATTTCTTAATCATGTGTTGCTGAAAATAAGCAAGGAAGGCAAGACCTGCAGAACTGTAGAGTTTGGAGTTGGGATTACAAGGATAGAAATGGAGAGGATCCTAAGGAAAAGCAGGTCCAGTGACAGGCCGTAAGTGGGATCCAGCTCAAGAGGAGGTTCCAAGGCCTGACACTATTATTGAGGCTATGGAGCGCTCACAGAAACAGACCTGTCATGACTGCCCTCCAAAAGACCCAACAAGCAGCTGAAAGAATCAGATTTAGATATTTGCACCCAAGCAGTGGACAGAAGCAGCGGATCCCTGTTGTTGAGTTAGGGAAGGCTGAAAGAAGTTGAGGAGAAGGGCAATCCTGTAGGAGGACCATCAGTCACAATCTGGACCCAAATGTTTAAATGTCCAGAATGTTTTCTTTATAGATTAAAAGGCATTTACTTTTCTTTTCTTTCTGTGTTATTTAGGATACTACCAACAATTTGTTCTCACAATGTGATAAGTGACTTTTTAATAATTTTCCATTACAAATTATAAGATGAAAGAAATCGGATTCTGTAAGTCAAGATTGTTTCCTAAGTTAAAAATTCATAGTACAATATTTAGGGTTATATGTATGCAGGTATTTTAAGTTTCTTGACATATGATATATTGTACATGAATCTCTATTTCTTTCCTTATATCTTGGCTACAGTGGGCATTATCATTTGAAAAAGGCTGTGCTGTATTGTAGGGAAAGAGTTTCAACATCGTGCAATTTGTAGTCATTTTTACATGAAGACGATGTCAGCAATTTGTAGTCATGAAAATGATATTGAGTTAATAAAAATTCAAACTTTATAGAATTATGTAAGCCTAGGTGACGGAGGGAGGTAAACTCCCTCAAAGACTATGGTTCTATGGATGTTTTTAGAAGAAGATATATATTCATGTTGGCACACAGGCCTGCCGTATTTTTTGAAAGAACTTGGTAAGAAATAGCCTGCTGCTGTGCACCCCTGGGAATGTGTTTACTTTGTTCTTTGATTTCTCTCACACAGGATGAAGTTAATTTATATGTCCATATAATTGAGCTCATAGGCATTGAACTTCATTCAGCAACTGTGAAGAAAAGGCTATGAATATAAACCCATGCTGCTCTACAAAGCAATAAATTAAAAAGTGTCTGATTCTATGAGGAAGCTTATTTTTTTAATTAGAATATATACCTTTATGCCTATGAATATATGGAAGTATTTGGGTGGAAAGACATTGTGAAAATGTAGTTATTTTATTTTTAAACATGTGTTAATATATGCAAAAAAGATGCTAAATATGAAATATTGGAATTTCCATATAATATAGCATATTAATTTTCCAATAAAAATGATGTTGAAAAGGAGTTGAGAGGATTCATTTCTTCTATGATCCAGATTAAAATTCTCTATCTTTTCTCAGGTTTAAATAATGTGTACATGCTTCTTATCCATCTTAGAGAAAACTTTTTAGCTTCTCTGTATTCTCAGTATCTTCTTCATCCCTTGCTGTGCAAGAGTTACTGGGAAAGTGTTATAAAATATTTAGATTATCCAGTAACTGGAAACAGCTCGGTTTTTAACTCTGTGTATCAATAGCATCTCTCTATTGACTATTATTATTTTATGATATGTTTGATGGTCAGTCAGCTTCTTGAGCTTTATCTGAAGATGTTTGTTGGTCATCTTTATATCACTTTAACAAAATACCTGAGACTCTTCAAAATATAAGAGGTTTCTTTTAAGCAAGAGCTTTGGGTATTCTAATCCATTACTTGCCAGTGCCCTAGCTTTCACCCATGGAAGGCAGAATTTCACAGAGGAAATATGTGCTAGAGAAAATTCAAAATCCCTGCTGAAATCATGCATTAGTGACTTAAAGAATTCTCATGCTTCCTTTTCTAGTATTTTATGCTAGTTGACTGTCTTCTTCATTTTCCTCAGATATTTTTTCTTCCCATGTTGTGTCTCCTTTAGTCTACTTGGCCTCAGTGACTAGGCAAGCCACCACAGGCTGTTGGGAACTGAAGTGGGAGCTCTGTAAGAGAAACATGTTCTTAAATGCTGAAACTTATCTCCTGTCTGCATATGTCATGCTACATGCTAAATTATTGAACATTTGAAGTTTTCCAAATATACTTATTCTTAAAAATGCTGAAACGTCATTTGTTTGTTAGAGTGATTGTGATTAGCACAGAATAGGTGTGTGGATAAAAACATATATGTACTCAACTATCATATGCATACCCATATTTTCTTGTAATCAATAATTATAAATTTAGCTTCAAATTGCAGCTAATTTTCCTAAATAACATCTTAGTTGACAAGATTAAATTTGTAATGTACAAATATTAACATCCTAGAGCTTTTAGATGTGAATTAGAGTAGCTGAAAGAATTGCACTTGTTGTGAAATGTTGAAAGTTGCTTTCTAACCACAAACATTGCAATACATCAAGTTGTTGACTATTAAAAGAAAGACTCAATAGCAAAGGTTCAAAGCATCAGATAAAACCAGACATGGATGGTATATAGAGATAACTATGACTCTATGAATAGAAATGAACTGAGCACTGTGACTGGAAAAACCATTTTATGTAATAATCCATAGCAAAAACAAAAAACAAAAAACAAACAAACAAACAAAAACCCCCAAATAATTAAATAACAGGTGAGCTAGAATCACCACCCACATTTGCCGAACAAATTCTGATGCTCTCTTTGATTGCAGAGACATAAATTTTGTTCAGTTTGGTTAATTGCCCCAATTTGAAAATATCTCATATGCATGGACAGTTCACATGACCCGAAATTTTTCCTTACAAAACCCAAAATTTGCGTGTTCAGAGAGTAAATACAAATAGTTAGAATTGTTGTTGTTATACAATAATATGCAATGCTTGTAAAACAGGATAATTATTAGCAGCAATGTAAATCTGATATTGTATTGAACTCTTGTGTTGTTGTTATTTAAGCACTTAGATCACTCTGTTTATTTGCTAAAGTTAAAATTACCAAATTGCAAAAATTTGTTAATTCACTAATTTTAGCAAAGTGTTTATCAGTAAGATGGGGGCTGGCAGAGTTACCAAGTAGCAACATGAATTTCAGTCATTTAATTTGGTGAATTTATTTTCAGCAAATTGGCTTGGTTTCATGAAGGGCTGAGAAACAATTCCCAGGCAGGCCTCTACTCTGAGGCCCCATATCTTGCCAACAGTAGAGTGAATACAGATGCCACTCTGAGAAGCCCCTTCTCCAGTGTCCTATGGAACACTTCCATCTTAGTGGTAGAAAAGAAATTGCATTTAGTTAAGATGCTTTAAATGAGTTAAGTTGAGCATTTCAATCATGCTTCTGGGGTGGTTTCATCCAGTTTTTGCTTCATTTCCACTCTGACTCTATCACTATCAGAAGTCCCAGCATCCTGTGAACATAGCCAGGGTCACTTTTGGATGCCAGTTTTTCTGGAGTTGCATCAAACACTGACAGAGTTATGTCTTCAGTAACTCACACAGGTGCTTAATATAGCATTGAGAAATCACGTAAGTGATAATGTATATTTGTATCCCAGCCCTGTATCCAGAGAGACAGCCTCAAGTTCATAAGCATAAGCAGACAGTGTGGAACACACACACACACACACACACACACACAAACACACGTGTGCATGGGGGTGCTCACTCATTGTTTCATACAGTGTTATTAAATATACATATAATATATGGCCCTACAAAATAAAACATGGAGAGTATAATGTCATATAAATCTATAAAGGTTACTAATTCACTAGTTTGGTGACTTTCAGTGTTAAACTAACATATAAAATTAGCAGTTAAAACCACTCACATAAACAATGGAGTTAAAACAGTGAGAAAATTGCAGATCCTGTCTAAATAAGATCAAACAAGAGTGAGAGAAAAAAAAGAGTGAAACTAAAACAAATAACAAGTCCAGTGCTGTTAAGAATAAAACTGTGGTGGTACAATAACAGCTCTTATGTCTTGGTGACAAACAATAGCTATCTACTTGGAATTAAGACCCTTATATTAGATGACATTTATCCCCAGGAGTGTAACGCTGGCCACCTGCACATTGCTGGAGAGGATGTGAACCCTAGAGGAGAGAGAATCTACTACACCCACTTTTCTAAAGTAGCATAATTTCTAACTGCCTTCTAAATATTTACCTTTATACACATAATTACTTGTAGTTTCTATCCCTCACCAAAGAAGTGTTAATTTTTTGCAACAGATGAAGATAATTACTGGGCTGCAACCAATCAAATGCAGCTAACAACTAGCTGTCATATGCCCAAACCTGACTGATACAGTCACAGCACGAACAACCCTTACACCTAGGCCTTAGGGAACACTGCCGAAGAAGGAACAGAAATATTGTCAGAGTCAGAGGGCCAAATATCTTCCATAGGAGATAATGTCTTCTGCATACAGTAGGAACGTAGTAGCCATTTAATCTCAACAATATGGTTATCAAAACGAGAACACTACAGTTCTATGTAACCTTAGTTGACATATCAATGTTGATAGGAAAAATTCTCCACAATGGATGAGGAGTTATAGGTGATTAATAACTGCTGGTAGAATGATAATTAGTCTTCTCTGGGGTCAATCCTCTGATAGATTATGTAACCCCGAGTGGTCAAGCTTACACACATAGCCATAGGAGTAGTACTAAATAGACTCAAGGGCTGTGCATGCAAACATGCATACATGCATACATACATACATACATACATACATACAAACTTACATATACACATATCTATGTCTATATCCATATCTATCTACATCAACAGCTAAATCTAGATATAGAAACATATATGTGTATATTTTTTCATGTAAGTCTCTCACTCCCTGACCACCCACAACAACAATATGGCTGCTTTTCATTCATACTGCATTTGAATCAGCTGACAGATTCAATTCAATATCAAGACTCAGTACCTTTGAGCTCAAATGACATATTGTATTTTTTCATAACTTAATAATATTTAGGCATCAGATTTTTGATCTATCAGTTAGGCTTATGTGTTACCAAGGTTTTTCTGGGTTTGACTTTATATTGAATATAAAGTGTACTACACTGCCGCTAGATATTTCCAGGGGGGATAGACTCATGAGACCATTTCGCTTCTCCTAGCAGAAGTGTCAAGGTAATAAGAACAATGGCCGAGATTGTGACTGGTAGCAAATTTCTAGCTATAGTTCATGTTTACTAATGTGGATCCTAGAGTTAGGGTGTTTGATACCAACAACTGACATAAAAGTCCATGTGAAAAGTAAGTTTAAGAAAATTGTAAGCTCATTGTGTTATTGCAAATATTATCCCTGGACCTGTCATGTTATGTGTTCTCAAATTCTAGCCTTTGTGGGTATTATAAACCACATGCTCAGGTGAGAAAATAACTCATGCTCTGAAGACAGCAGGGTGGAGGAAAAACTCACACAGTTTGCACACAGTCAAGGGAAATAGGGACTTGTTTGATAATAGGAATACGTTGTAAGATTGGTGTGTGTGTGTGTGTGTGTGTGTGTGTGTGTGTGTGTGTGTGTGTACTATGGGTAATTTTCATTTGGAAACACAAATTTACATTCCAACAAATACCTGGTTCCAGCACATTTGCCGTTTCAAGAGACTTTTATAGTACCAGGACAAAACATCACAAGTCAAGGCTCCTCAAACACGCAATTAGGGACATCACATAGGTGGTCCAGAGCAAATGTCGAAAACTCTACTGAAGGCTTCAGAAACCTCCTGACAACATTCTTATCCAGTGCATTGGTAGAAGCAAATTTATTTATTAATATATTCAAAAATATTTCACATGATAGCCATAATACAACTTAGCAGCAAATATCCATATAAAAGCCAGTAGACATCAGTCTTCCTAGAATAGGCCACTGGAAATTATATTTTTGTATAATCCCATCGATTTACCTGCAAATTTCATGATGCTAATTTTCTTTTCTTTAGAGCCTGAGTAATACTCCATTGTGTAAATGTACACTTCAAAATTCCCATTAGTTGTAGCTGCCTCTTCCCGTGTTCCCTCTCACACAACCGCTTTCCCTCTCAATCACCACTTGAGCATCCTAGTTTCCCCATCCACTCATAATTACCTGCTCTAGTTTCCTTTCCTAATGAGATCTACCTGTCTCTCTGTTCCTTACTCTACATCTAACCTCTGTGGTTCTACAGATAGTAGCTTGGTTATCACTGATTTAACAGCTAATATATATATATATATATATATATATATATATATATATATATGAAAACTACATATCTGTCCTTTTTAAGCCTGGATTATCTCACTCAGGATGATTTTTTTTTTAGTTCCATCATTCCCCTGAAAATTTCACAATATTAATTTTTTTAATGGCTGAATAATAACACATTGTGTACATGTAACAATTTTTCTTTCCCATTGTCTGTCGAGGGACATCAAGGTTGTTTCAAACTTCTGGCTATTATTAATATAACAGCAATAAACATGATTGAGCAAGTGTCCTTGTGGCAGGATAACATGCCATACAAACATACATACATACATACATACATACATATATACCCTGGATTTTCAGGTTGACTTATTTCCATCTTCCTGATGAACTGCTACACTGATTTCCAAATTGGCTATACATGTTTCCACTCACATCAGCAATGGATGAGTGATTCTCTTACTCCACATCCTAGCCAGCATAAGCTGTCACTTGTTTTGCTGACTTTAGCCATTCTGACAGATACAAGATAAAAATCTCAAAGTAGTTTTGATTTGCATTTTCCTAATGGCTATGGACATTGATCATTTCCTTAAGTGTTCTTAAGACATTTGAGTTTCCTCTATTCAGAATTCTCAGATTAGATATGCACACCACTTGCAATCAGATTGTTGAGTTAGTTATTTTGAGTTCTTTATATATTTTGAGTATTTTTCATCAATCAGATTTGTAATTGGTAAAATTATTCCCATTCTATACGATGCTAATTTGTTCAAATGATAATGTCCTTTGCTGTTCAGAAGCTTCCCAATTTCATGAGGTCCCATTTATTAATTATTGTTTTTAGAGAGATAGAAGCAGTCATTCAACTATCCCAATCCCCAAACGGCCCAGTGTCAGATGTTTTAGCACAGGATGCTAAAAGACCTTCATGTTAATGTTAATGCCAATATTCCTCAAATTAGTCCACAGAAGAAAAAGAGAATGAACATGGTCCAATTCATTTTATGAGGATATATTTACTTTGATACCTAAAAAACCTGAAGATCCAACAAAGAAAGATAATTACATTTTAATTTCCTTTATGAATATAGATATAAAAATACTCAGTAAAATACTTACAGATGAATTGAATTATAAGGAGATCATCCACCATGATCACATATGCTTCTTCATCCCAGACATGCAAAAGTGATTCATCACATGCAAATTGAAAAATGTTATCTACCACATAAATCAACAGAAAGACATATCTGGCCTTCTAACTTGACACTGGCAAGTGAAAGAACTGAAATATTCCTTTCAAGTCACCCTCATTACAACGCAAACTGAAAGCACATCTCCCAGGTTTAATACTGAGTTCATCAAGAAAAACTTAGAATATACAGCTCTTTCTTGAGTTTATATCCCATGTCTTCACTCTGTAATGCTTTTTCTTCCAATCACTTAGCTTTTCTAGTCTCAGGGTTCCTTCTGTGATGGTGACATGTTCCTGAAAGGATAGAAGTCCTAACAGGCACTATTGGTTGCTAAGACGTTCCAGCCTTCATTTACATTAAAAAAGATGAATAGTATGAACAATATGAGTAGTATGCATGTTATAAAAATAATCCCAGTACAAGCAGAAGTGTAGCATGGGTTCGATGAATATAACCCAGCAACATAGTCAAGAGAGGTCTCTGGTGTAACATTGAAGAGATGCTGACCGAACAAACACATGGTCTCAGTCTTTGCTAAATAGCTTGGCAAATCAGTAGTGCTTACAATTAGTGTTAGTCATAAAACAGACTGTATCTGGTGGGTTTTGAACTTTATTTCATAATTTAATTCTCCTTATAACTTAGTGCATGAAAATAATTACTTGCGATATATAAGTATGTATGAATGTATATTTTTTCCTGGAGTCTATGGCATATAGTAGAGCTCAATAAGTTTTTGCTGAATGAATTAATGCTGAATCCCCAGTTTCTCTTGGCAATCAATATTTTAATTACATTGGTGGCAGTTATGGTTAATTCATGAAGCACTAATGGGAGACAAGCACATTCCACAGAAAGAAAATATAGAACAGAATACAGGAAATAGCACCATAGATACCATTAGGTAAATATATTGGTCTTTCTCCTTTACTGCCTATGTCTTATAATCTGAATCCCACATGCAATGAAACAACAGGGCTTCCTACCTTCTGTTCATATCTATTCATTTCCCAACTGTTTGTTCTAGCTTTGAAACTTAAAAATGTGTCAGTTTTGTCCACATTTTAATGCTCTTTATTAATTAACCCATATTCATTGGGTATCTTCTACACAGTAGGCATGCAGTCATGTGTAATGATAACAATCATAACACAGAAATATATAGTCCATATGTTCCAGGGTTGTTCCAGAATTGCTATGGGAAGAGAAACAGGAATAAAAAAAAAATGACAAGCCTCAATTTTGGGCAAGAGTTATGAGGATGTAGACAGTGGCACTGGGCTTACCACTGTAGGAGGAATCAGGCAATAACTGAACTTTCAGATACTTATAGGACAGTTTATTTATCATGATAGGTGTATTATATCTCATGATACCCCTCATTCAAGGAAAAGGGAGCATCATGAAGGCAGTTAAGTTAGAAAAAAAGGATTAGCCTTGATGGGGAAATCCTGATTTATGCCTGTTACCCATGCAGTAATGATGTTTTCTCTTTTACTTTAAAAGGATTTTTGACTCACCTCAATATAGACTGGTACAGCTGGCCTTCATGTTTCTTCCAGAATGACTCATTTTATATGGGCTTTTATGTGTCTGGGCTCCAAACTTAGTTGCTGTTTGGATTCCGAGAAACAAGACAATTATTGTGTATGAACAAATTCAAGAGAGTAGGGAAACCAAGTCAATGTTTAATATACCATCTTTCTGAAAGGACTGTGGGTAGAGGTAAAAGGGACAAAGGCTGGAATACTCACTTAGCACAAGATAGTGGGTTATAAATTTCCCACGTGTGAGGAATTTTTAACATCTTCACCAGCTTTTCCTTCCCCCTCCAAAAGCTTACATTCACATGTAAGCTTTTGATTACTTCATATAGTGTGCCATTTGCTGTACCTGTTGCATGCAGTTTTATATACCATGGCCTGTGTCTGTGTCTTAAATATTCTGAAAAACCAGTGTTAGACTACCCCATCCGGGAATTCATCCCATCATCAGCCACCAAGATTCTGCTGAAGGGACCCTGATATAGCAGCCTCTTGTGAGGCTATGCCAGGGCCTGGCAAACACCGAAGTGGATGCTCACAGCCAGCTATTGGATGGAACACAGGGCCCCCAATGGAGGAGCTAGAGAAAGTACCCAAGGAGTTGTAGGGNGCTNCAACCCTGTAGGTNCAACAACAATATGAACTAACCAGTACCCCCTGAGCTNGAGTCTCTAGCTGCATATGTAGCAGAAGATGGCCTAATCNGCCATCATTGGGAAGAGAGGCCCCTTGGTCTTGTAAACTTTATATGACCCAGCACAGGGGAAGGCCAGGGCCAAGTAGTGAGAGTGGGTAAGTAGGGGAGCAGGGGCGGGGGGGGGGGNATAGGGAACTTTCATGATAGCATTTGAAATGTAAATAAAGAAAATAATAAAATAAATAAATAAATAAAATAAAGGGGGGAAAAAAAAGGAATAGGACAGTAGAAGTGATAAAAATGACATTGAAGCTTTACTGCCCTGGTGCCTGCCCTTGTGCCTAGAGCAGAAGGAGATTTTAGTGGGCCTCAGCATTTTCTTTGCAGAGATCTTTATTTCACATGCTAATTTTTAGTTTTTGTATATTTGGATTTGGAGTTTCCAAATCCAAGGTCTCAAAGTCCACATTCTTCCAAACAAAAGCATGGCCAGATTTATTATACCAGGACCCCAGTCCTTGGTACCAATTTCTGTCTTAGGGTTTTACTGCTGAGAACAGACACCATGAGAAGGCAACTCTTATAAGGACAATATTTAACTGGGGATGGCTTACAGGTTCAGAGATTCAGTCAATTATCATCAAGGCAGGAGCATGGCAGCATCCAGGCAGGCATGGTGTAGAAAGAGCTGAGAGTTCTACATCTTTTTCTGAAGGCAAAAGCGAGACTAGCTTCCAGGGAGCTAAGACGCCCACAGTAACACATCTACTCTAACAAGACCACACCTCCAAATAGTGCCAGTCCTTAGGCTAACCATATACAAAATATCATATACTCTATTCCTATAATTGAGTCAAACACATTTAAGATGGGTCTTCCCACACAAATAAACCACAATCTATAAAAATCCTTTGCAGACATGATCAAAGGTTGCTTTTCGTAGTGATTCTAAATTTACAATCAATAATAATCATTGAGCTAAACCAGAGCCCTAAGAGACTTGCTACTTGATACTAAGATTGAAAGCTGCTGGCTTAAAGGACGCTGATGGTTTGTGGAATGTCCACTATTTGCATAGTATTTTATTTCTTTTCCATTTATCAAAATATATTTTTCTCACATAATACATCCTGTTCATGATTTCTCCTTCCTTCCCCTCCAAGTTCATTTCTGTATCTCTACCCATCCCTACCTCACCCTTTTCTGCCAAGCAATGGAGCTGCCAAGTTCTCAATTTGGATATGGATAATATTGGTTATAAAATTGCAATACAAAATCTATTTTGGATTGAATTCCTTTACCAAAGCTTTTAGTGAGCAGAGATGGGGTCTGCCTCAAAACTTTTTTCTGTACCCAGCTGACTATGATGAAATAAAAGATGAACCAAAAATATAGTTGGGAGTATAGATTAAAATATTTGAAAGAATTCCATTTGTGATGGGACTAATGGTATTAAGTCAGATCCTAAAATAAAAAAGTAGATGGGAGAGGGGAATATTTTGATTGATAACAAATAAGTCTAAGGAGATATCTTGTTTCACCACGAAGAGACTCTTTATGATAACTGGAATTGACAATAGAGACAAGTGTCTTAATCAAATGACAGTTACAAAGGATTCTATACCTACCTGTGTTCTTTTTTTTTTTTTAACTTTTAATAGATGCTTTCTTCGTTTACATTTCAAATGCTTTCCCCTTTCCTAGTTTTCTCTCCAAAAATCCCCTATACCCNCCCCCTGCTCCCCAACCCACCCACTTCCTACCTGTTTTCTTAGAATCAGAGTTTAACTATATTATCTTTAGTATTTTTAGTTGTTCTAAAAACTTGTGAAATAATTATTCTATTTTTATTCATGATGCGTGCACATGTGTGGACAGATGCCCATGGATGTTAAAAGAGGGTTTAGTATCTTCTGTAGCTGGTGTTACAGGCACCCAAAGGCTGCAAGACATTGGTGCTGGGAAGAACACTCAGGTCATCTGTAAGAGCAGCTGAGCTTCTGAACCACAGAGCCATCTGGCCAGTTAATGTTTTCAAACCTTACATTGTATATATGTTTATTTTTAACTGCAAAGTCTGTGAAAGGATGATATTTCTTACAAGAACATACTGAAAACTCATAAAATATCCTTCCATTAAAGGAATGATTTCTAGAGTTAATTCATATAAAGAAAAACCAATGATTAACAGCTCTCTCAAAAGTTTCTTATTATTTTTCTTTCAGTACAATTTCCAATGGAAGAATTAGTGCTGAACTCTAGAGTCACAAATCCCATGGGTAAGCTCCATAATTTACATCACATACTGACTAGTAGAAAAACAATATATTTGAATATCTCTATCAGCCAAGATTAAATATGAATGTGTTTATTTCTATAGGGTCCAAAATGTGTTCTCCCCTTTTTCACACATGTCATATGTGCTTACTGTGCTGAGACTTTGCAATCCTTCTTTTTCACAGGCATGTCACCAACATGATGTTAAAGAGGAAAGAGACTCGAGGGAGACTTTATCAAAGATCATCCATTCTGCCGGGCGTGGTGGCACATGCCTTTAATCCCAGTACTCAGGAAGCAGAGGCAGGTGGATTTCTGAGTTCGAGGCCAGCCTGGTCTACAGAGTGAGCTCCAGGACAGCCAGGGCTATACAGAGAAACCCTGTTTCAAAAAGCCAAAAAAAAAAAAAAAAAAAAATCAACCATTCTATTCCAGGAAAAATATACACATAGAAACGGCCAGACTGTGAGAACAGAGTAAACACTTATTCCTGTACTCTGCTACCTTCTTCCTGAATTCCTCAGGAACTGTGAAGTCCACCAATGGACACCATCTCTAATCATCTAACAAGAAGGCCCAAATTAAATTAGTGATTGATACTTAGTTTATCAGTGGGGATCATTTCAACTCTATAGTGATGACAGGTAAAAGGAGAGATGGAGAAATGGGTTAGGTTGTAAAAAGGAGAGGAAACATGTTATTAAGTCACTAATCTTATTGCATGTTTAGGTCCTCCAGAAGGCTCATTTCTTTCTGTTTTATTTGAACTCAAATCTCCTGTTTTTAAGATTAAAAACAGATCTTTTTCATACAACACGTTCTAGTTGGTTCTCCTTTCTCCAACTTCTACCACAGCCTTTCAGTTCACACAAATCCACATTCTTTTTCTCAGTAGAAGCAAGCAACTGAAAAAAATAACTAAAATAGTACAAAACCAACAAACAAACAGGAAAAAAAGAATAAAATAGAAAGAAAAAAAAACACATATAGATGCAGAGACACATTCAGGAATCTCATAAAAACACAAAACCAAAACCCATAACATATATATATGTAAAGAAAACAACAACAACAACAACAAAAAAAACAAAACAAAACTGGGAGATGGAAAAGATCCCCATACGAAGCATTATGAGGGGGGAAAAGGGCAAAACAAAGCAAAATAACTACAGAAAAAAAATCTCTCCAAAAAAATCCTTGTTTTTGTTTTGTATAGGCCAGCTACTGCTGGACATGGAGCCCATGGGCCTGCCATTTAGTGTGGTTTATGTACCTAGTGAGACTCTATTGGAGACAACTGTTTTTTTCACTTGCAAACAGTTGGGTTAGATAAAGGGACTTGTGTGTGTTCTCTTTCTAAGTACTAGGGCTTCATCTGGCTTAGATCTAGGTAGAGCACAGTGTCTGTGACTGTCTATGTGTGTGATCATGTTTTGTCTAGAAAGCCTTGTTTATTTGCTGTTCTCCCCATTCACTGGATCTTACAATATTCTCATCTCCTCTTCTGCAGAGTTCATTGAGACCTGAGTCGAGGGATTTGTTGGAGACATCCCATAGGACTGAGTATTGCAAGAACTCTTACTCTGCACACATTCTCGTTGGGGGTCTCCATACTTGTCCCACAGCTAGTGTCAGAGTAAGCCTCTTTGAAGATGGTGGCCAGCCTGGTCTACAAAGTGAGTTCCAGGACAGCCAGGGCTATACAGAGAAACCCTGTCTTGAGAAACCAAATTAAAAAAGAGAGAGAGAAAAGATGGTGGAGCAAACACTTATCTATGCATATAGCAGAGTGTTGTTAGGAATCCTTTAGCCAAAGAGTAGTATTTGTTTTTTTCTTGAGGTCCATAGTCTGCCTAGTCTCAGATTTTTGGCCAGCCAAGTATCAGCCATGGGGGCCATCTAATAATCGAATGAGCCTTAAATTCAGTGAGGTGTTCTTTGGTTAGTTCAACAACATTTATACCACTATAGCACCTGTAAATCATTTACGTAGTTCCCCATTTCAGACTAAGGGGTTTGGAGCTGAGCTGGTGTTGACCTTTCTCGAAGAAAGGGTTCTTCTTTCTACTTGTCACCTCTTAGTAGTAGTTTGGAAAAATGATAGATAATTGTGTGGTTTTGCTTATTAAAAAAATGAACACAGAAATATCAGTGTTGGGATATATGTGGAAGGAGAGCACATTCCATTACCAATGTGGAAGCTGAAGTGAAGAGGCTTCCTATGAGGAATATACAGGGTAGATATGTGGTATAGGCTGTATTAAAAACTAGCTCTCAGTGGGAGGACTGAGACTTGAGGGAAGGTATCTGGTGTTAATGGCTAGAACAAAATTGGAAGGTATTTAAAGCAGTAAGAAATCCTAAAGGGAAATTAGATTTTGTGTGCAAGCAGTGTGCAGGCAGTGTAATGCTGAGTGTCACATATATGTGCTTCCACTGACATTTCTACAGCACTGTTGCCTTCTCACCCTATCTTTGTGTCACTCTCACATGCAAACTAACAAAAGCATAAGTCAGGATATTGCAACTATCACTGTGAAGTTGAAGGCACACAAGTAAGGGCATAATTATTAATAGGTCCAGTGAGTCTGAAGCTTAACTGAGTCAATTATGATCATCATTTACCCAGGCTATTCTAGTAATGACTGTACCATCTCATATTTCATAAAAATTAATGCAGTGCTCGCACACTTTTTTATACTAAGTTTACATGCAGTTGAAGATGGATACATGTACAATTGGTATTTTAAGATAAATAATATGACTCTGGGGTACTATAAAAATTTATTCAAGATTAAATAGAATTGTTCAGATATAGTTACTATGACATACTACAGTTTACTCCTAAGGATATATTTAAAGGAAACAAAGTACATGTGGCTATAAACTTGTCTAAAAATGTTCATATCGATATTATTATTAGCAAAAGTAAATGCTAGGTAAAACCTAAATGTCCATTAAATAGTGAATAGATAAAAAGTGGTATGTTCATACTGTAGAATGTGATTATATTATAAACATATTTTAAAACCATAGAATGAATGAAGACATCACACAAGACAACATATTAGATCACAATTTTATGAGAAATGTGATGTACAGGCAATTCTGTAAAACTAAAATTAGGTGAGTGATTGCTTGGAGATGGAACCACAGATGGGGATTGAGAAAATACTAAAAGTGTTAACAGTTTCCTTTCTTGGCTGTTAGGATGTTAAAATTACATTTTGATGATGATGGCACAATTCTGAGATATTAGAATTAGTGTATTAGCTTAAGCAAGCGAATTTTAGAGTATTTAGACTTGATCTCTGGAGTTTAAATGACAAAGCTAAATGTGTGCCCTGAATGTAATCTTGCATTGGGAAATAACAAACCAAACTCTTGCTTATATATGAGATTCATTACCATGAGCTGCTCACTGTTGTTTCCATAGATGCACTAGTAAGATAACTAAATGGCACAGAATCCTACTAACCTTAGTAAAGAGTCTTTACTAAGCCTACTGCTCCTATTTCCTCTTAGGGAAAACATCTATTCTTTTTCTAAGATTTGTTTCCACTTAAGCTTCCAGGTTCTAATGTCTTCTGTTACTCTGTGATGTTGGCCCAACATTGATTATGCTTGTGAAAGTGTCTCCTCTTATTGATTGTTCTCTAACTCTAAACATTCTTGGGTGATTTTATCCTTCAAGGAAATACACCATAAAATGAAATTCTATCACTAACTTCTCTTTCTCCTCATACTATCAACTTATACCTTGTTTTATGGTTGTTAAATAAATTTCTTACAAGATGCTACTTGATGCTTCCATTTATCTAAGTTCCAACTAGATACAGTTTTATCATGGGCCAATATGTCATTCACCATTACTGCTCTTGTATTCCACAATTCGAACCTTGATTAACTCTTAGTCTCTTAAATTTTCAAAATCTCCAAAATGAAAGGAAAACAAAGTCTTCAATTTACTTAGATGATAGCTTTCATCACTTTAATGCTGGACCTGACACTATCTGAAGGTTCATTTTTAAAACAATTATTGTAATGAAGTTAAACAAAATAAAACTGATCAACAATATTGTATAGGGTTAGAAACACTCATGAACCTTAAAAATGTCAGCCATGAGCTCTAAGGTGTTTAGAAATCTAAGAACACACTGGGTTGTGGTAATAAATAAATTATTTTAATCTCAATGTCATCATAATTTCATAAGATGTGCAAACAATGTAAATAGTTGAGGTAATGAAAATGATACATTTTTAAGAAAAATAAAACAATTTTATGATTTTATTTTACTTCAGTTTCAAATATTTTTATACATTAAATGAGACTTTGGACTATAAGGTATATCACAAATCACATTTTAATTATTAAATCTGTTTTGATACTTCTCAGAATCATTTTTGTCATCTTATTTGCATTTGAATAAAACATAGCATCCTTATAAATTATAAACTTCACTTTAAGCATGATTCGGTGAAGAGAAAGCCTGAGTTTTCTCACTGCTTTCCCTAATAGTATAAGGGCAATGGCTTTGAAAAATTAACTTTCATGAAGTGTTTCATTCAGTTACTGAATTTAAGTTATGATGTCTAAAATAACCCAGTGACTTAACAAATTCAGAAAGTGATCTTTGTAGAAAAGTATGAAAGATTAATGCTTTAAACACCAAGCCTAATACCCTAAGTACATTTTTTTTCTTTTGGGTTAGAACTGTCCTTCTTTTAGGGTATTGGACTTTGTATTTAAATATTAATCTATATTAGATGATATAGAAATGGGCCAAGACATAAACATAATAAATTTAAACATCACTTAACTCAACTCTGGGAGTCAATTCCATATTAGGACAGTAATTTTAAAAACAATGATTAAAAATAGTTGCTTAATATCGGTTAAATTCATTTTATATTAAGAACTTGGGAAAGGAATTTTGATGGAATTTACTTTGATACTACATGAATTTAACATTCAATATTAGATATTGTAACTTTTTTTTCTACTTGTGAACTGTCTCCATATTCATATACACGTTGCCTTGTAGGGAGAAGTGAATGGTCTCTTTAGTTGCTAGAGTACCTATGTTTTGTTTTACACACCCTCCTGTATAGCAGAAACAGAAACATGTCCTAGCTGGATGTATGGCAATATTATATTTAAGACTTAGAGATGAGGACAAATTCCTGATTGAAGCACACTTCGAATTCAATTTTACAATACAGAACACTAAGGTATTCTTGCAGTTTAACAAATCAAGCTTGGTCTTTAGTGTGTTAATTCTCTGAATGTTGCCAATATAAAACTGCTGATATGAAAATAATTCTTTCATGCAGAAGAAATGGTAGAAGAATTTGAATGGTTTCAATTATTTCTCAATGTAATAAGCCCTAGCTATGTAAATGAGAACTATAATCTTTTCAGACCTTGAAATATCACATACAGTATTTGATTCTTCATAAAAATTTAAGGACTTTCTTAAAGATCTGGTAGCTACATGATTTGAGTTAGCTTACACAGAATAATATCAAGAGCCTTGTCCAGGGTCCAAGGAAGTTTTCAAACATAATCATCCTGATTTTAAAGTATAGTTTACTGAAAGACCAGGATACTGTTTTGCATCTGGACACTGTATATTTATGAGAGAACATAGTATAAAGAAAGTGAAATATTCTCTTTCAAACATAATTCTAGATGCCTGGAAATCAGATCTGTCCAAAGTAGTCAGAAAAGCTTTCTGAGGAGAGAGGTTGTAGAGATGTGGATAAGAATAAGGAGGAAATTACATAGTGTGTATAGTTATGGGCTTCCTCAGTGTTGCCATAAATCTCAAAACCCAATATGCCCTGGCGATGAAAACAACACAATTACTATGAATACATGCTGTGTGCCTATATTCTGCAGCTCTATCATCTTCCACATCTATGAGACCCCTTAGAACTTGGGTTTTCTCCACCAATGTACTTCTGCTCTGCTTTTCTTCTTCCTCCTCCTCTGCATCCTCTCTCTGCCATTTTCTCCTTCTTCTCCAACCCCCCATCTTCCACTTCACCTTCCCTTTATCTGCACAATCATCAGCTCTCCTTTATTTTAAAAATTAAGGTGGGAAGCAGGATTACAGGAAATCATCTGAGTGATGACTCATTCCTTATTCGCAGCTCCTCACAGGAGAACAAAATTAACATCAAATAATTAGCCCCAGGGATATCCACAACACTTCCCCCTTCTGTCCAATTAAAAGACTATTCTATCTCAGATATAATTGAACATAACTATTACTATTTTGTAATTTATAAAGTACAAGAGACCTAACACCCAGTCCATCATCTTTGTTAATTAAATAGAACCTCTGTCATCTATCCTTACTTAAAAGACCTGGCTTTGTCTTCGCTTTAGATTGAATGCCATCTGAAATCCATCCTCTCAAATCTCTTCCTTTCAAAGTTAGAAGCTGGAGTTGGTTAGGAGAATACGTAGTTTTTCAACCCCATCAGAAATCCATGAATGATTGATATTAACCAAGAACATATAGGATGCCTAAAACAGCTTCCAAAACATAGTCAATTTATCGAGACCGCGGGTCATTTGAACAGTCCCTTACTTCAACACTTTGGAGCACTGGTCTTCAGCCGACTGGCCAGAGTCATCTGACAGACTTA
The DNA here is from genome assembly GCF_900095145.1 of Mus pahari. NCBI lineage: Eukaryota > Metazoa > Chordata > Mammalia > Rodentia > Muridae > Mus > Mus pahari. The sequence continues at coordinate 59,503,475 of NC_034603.1, forward strand.
GAGAAACAGGAATATTAAGGACTAGCCTACTCTGTCTCGGCAGAATCAAGCTGTCCTAACCTGCAATTGTGTCCTTTCTTTGGACAGTATTGTGTCTGTAGATGAAATGAGGCAACTCTTGCCTAGTGGCTGTTTCACCACAACTGGAGTGACTCAAAGATGCACAGTTTCTTCTTTGCAGCCAAGACAGGAAAAGCTGTCAGGAGCAGACTGGTCTCAACAAGTGAATAAATAACATTAAAAGCAGGAGCAGGAGGGTTGGGGAGCAGGGCATGGGAGGGTATAGGGGACTTTGGGGATAGCATTTGAAATGTAAATGAAGAAAATATCTAATAAAAAAAAAGACCTTAATAAAACAAAAAGGTAAGAGCCTAGTGTGGTGGCTCATGCCTTTAATCCCAGCACTCGGGAGGCAGAGGCAGGCAGATTTCTGAGTTCGAGGCCAGTCTGGTGTACAGAGTGAGTTCCAGGACAGCCAGGACTACACAGAGAAACCCTGTCTAAAAAAAAAAAAAGTCACATTCTGTGGGCTTCTGACACTTTTGAAAACCAACTATCTATGTAAAGTAATCTAGACTGTTCTCTGTTAACTACTCTCAACCATTCCTAATTAAAATAACTGAAAACCCCCTAACAATAAACCCAGAGCCGTGAATTTCCTATTTGGCCTTTAACTCATAGGCTTAAACATCTCAGATATGATTATAATAACAGAAATAGAAAGACTGGGTCCAAGCCCTGAACTTCAAAGTTTTTAGTATCAAAGACAACCTATAATAGCCACCCCCAGCCCCAAAGCCTAGGGAACTGGGACAATGACTCTTTATAACTTCTTCAAGCTGAATATAGGCATTGAGATATTTAGAAGGGAGGAGGAAGGGTAGGGAAAACTGGGGAGTTGGTTGGCCTTAAGAAGCACACACCAATGACTGTATTAGTCTCTGATTCTGTCCTGACTGGATCCTGATGAAAAACTAAGACACCAGGAGTTCAGGCAGGTCATTTAAGCATACCTAACGATGAAATTCACCAAGATTGCATATTCTGTAATATATAAATCTCAAAACAAAATTTTAGTATCATCAGGATAACCTTTTTGTTTGATTCTTTGGAATCTAGTTTTCGGGGGGTCTTCTTCTATCAAATCTGACCCATATAACTCTGGAAGGTGTAAGTACCTTAATCACCTTTTCGAAAAATACACAGACAAAAACTCTTCCCCAAATAACCATTTCCTTCAGCTGGTAAGCAGGAAAACCTGTAGCTTGCCCTCTGTCCCAGAGGAGCAATAAAACAACCACAATATTCAAAGTGGCACACATTTTAGCCTAATTAGGTCTTTCTAATTTGTCATGTCAGGATATTAACCCAAAATTCCTGTGGAATCCATGTTAGAGGATATGAGTCTCCTACAGACTTTATCATACCATCTTTAAAACAATTGATTCACACTTCCACTTTCCTTTCCTTTCCTTTCCTTTCCTTTCCTTTCCTTTCCTTTCCTTTCCTTTCCTTTTTCCTTTTCTTTTCCCTTTCCCTTTCCCTTGCCTTGCCTTTCCCCTTTCCTTTCCTTTCCTTTCTTTTCCTTTCCTTTCCTTTCCTTTCCTTTCCTTTCCTTTCCTTTCCTTTCCTTTCCTTTCCTTTCCTTTCCTTTCCTTTATATACCTGTTTATAAAAGGCAGCTTGTCCAACCAGGATTTAAACCCAAAATTCCTGTGGAGCCCATCTTAGACAAAATATGGGTATCCTGTAAGACTTATTAGAGCAATATATCTTTATACCATCTTTAAAGCAATTAATTCAAACTTCAACTAATATCTGCCTATAGGAAGTAGTTTTTCATTGTTAAGCTTTCTGCCTAAAGCAGCCATTCTGTTATATCATATATCTGTTATGCTCTCTTCCTTGAGCCACAGACATTTATTTAATTAATTTCTGTTTAACATCTATTATGCTCTCTACCTGGAGCCACAGACTTCTATTAATTAATACCTGTTCATAGCAGGCAATTATCACTGCTCTCTCTACTTGGAGTCAGTGACTAATATCCCCTATCTAGTTCCAAACTGCAGGTGAAATTTCCCATAATTTATAAGCTCTCTGCCTAGAGCAGCCATCCTGTCTGCTGTGCTCTCTACCAGGTGCCACAGACATTTATTTATACCATATCCCTGTTGTACTCTCTATCTAGAGCCATAGACTTCTATTTATTAATACCTGTCCATAGCTGGTGATTATCACTGCTCTCTCTACTTGGCGTCAGGAACTAATATTCCCTATCTAATTCTGAACCACAGGTGAAATTTCCCATCTTTAAGTATCAAAAGCTAGCCGGGTGGTGGTGGCACATGCCTTTAATCCCAGCACTCGAGAGGCAGAGGCAGGNGGATTTCTGAGTTTGAGGCTAGCCTGGTCTACAAAGTGAGTTCCAGGACTGCCAGGGCTATACAGTGAAACCCTGTCTCAAAAAAACAAAAACCAAAACCAAACAAAACAAAACAAAAAGTATCAAAAGCTTATATTTCTCTCCTTATATCAGTGAATTACCTAGTCCAGCACCCTTTGTACCTTTGTTTCCTGATTTATTCACAGGGAGAAGCTGAGTGTAGAAATACATGCGTTGTCTGTGTCCCTGTTTGAGGGTAGGGGAGACAGGGTGGGCAGCAAAGAATACGAGGAAGCAAACACAGAAAGGCTCTCTCAGGCGTAGATGCCTCTTTGCCATTCTCTGTAGGCCCCTCAAACACAGTTTCAAATCCACTCTGCTGCAATCTATATCACTGCCCAAGCCCTATTCGGGTATTGGGGGGCAGTGAATTTTTATCTCAGGTTAGTTCAGTTGAAATCAATATGTTAGGCACCATTTTGTTGTGGTAAATCTCCTACCCAAATATGCTCCAGCAATGAAAACACAGCACAAATAATATGAGTACATGCTGTGAGCCTAGATTGGGCAGATCTACTGCTATACTACCATCTTCTCTATTTATAAGACCCCTTAGAACTTGTGGTTTCTCCATGCCGTGTACTTCTGCCCTGCTTTTCTTCCTCCTCCTCTGTGTCCTCTCTCCCATTTTCTCCTTCTTCTCTCTCTCCACCTTCTGCTCCACCTTCCCTTTATCTGCCCAATCATCAGCTCTCTTTTATTTTACAAATTAAGGTGGGAAGCAGGTTTACCAGAAATCATCTGAGTGCTGACTCATTCCTTGTTCACAAATCCTCACAGAAGAATGGAATTTACATCAAATATAATTAGCCCCAGGGCTATCCACAACACTACAGCACAAGCCTGTCATGTTTCTGGTATTTTTAGCAAACAGACTAATTTATAAATGAAATAAAAAATGATTTAACAAGAAGCTTACATGGAGTGAAGCTAGTTTATATTCACATTGAGCTCTGGTGGAAACAGAAATGGATAAGCACCAGTTCAACAGGTGTAATTAAATTGAGTTCCGTGTAATATGCAAAGGTCAGACAAACGAGAAACAGAACTGCCACTGAAAAAGACAATTTTACCCTTGGTCAATGTTCTTGAATGGGAGAAGAAAGGAAGATGAAACATATGAACAAATACAAACATTATGAAATAGAAAAATGCAGTTACTTGGGGACAAGAAAGAGGGATGTTTGAGAGAAACAGAAAATAGTTTAACAGAGCTATTTACTAGTGATTTCAAAGAGAATGAAACATAGTGGCAAACATCACCTGTTGTAGGAAGCATTTCATTACAGATGTTTAATAGGCCACATTGAAAGACCGTAATAATTACAAAGGCTCTAGAGTCAGCAAGTCTAAACTTATATACTGTTGAAATAAATAACTGCTCACTCAGTACTTCATACATATTGTTCCAATTAAATCAAAATACTAGAAAAGGTGTCTGAACCTATCTCAGTACATTTAAATGGCCACTGGCAATGCCAAAGCAGCATTGTTTGTTTTTTATACTTTATTTTCTTAAGAAAATAAACTTTACAAAAAATTATTAAGATGGATTTCTGGGTATGTTATAAATAATACAGGACATATAACATTTTACAGATTCTTCCAAAATATCCCCAATACAAACTTACATGCTCTATTGTGGCAGCAGGTGAATTATGTATGGCAGACTGGTGGTAAAGCTAGCTATTATGGTAGTGTTTTGCTTTGATTTCTATATTATTTTCCTAATGAAATATATGCATGTTTTAGCATGCAATATGAATTTAAATACGTGCAGGAACTGATGCCTTCCATCATCTCAATTGTCATACATAAAAATAGCTTGTCAATTTCTATGACTGGCATTTCTATTATTCCTTAAACTGCTGAAGCGACACTACAGGAGTACCCTGGAGAAGGAGTAGGTGACAAAGCAGATATTTCTATGCCCCACTAATCTAGCAGCAAATATATCAACTATGTGTCACAGGAATTTGAGAACCTTTCTGGATCACATTTCAACTGGCCTTGCTGTAGAATATATAAGAGGAACAGATCCATGTGGTTAGTCATCATGTTTCTTCTACTCATGAGAAAAATAGATACTTAAGTTTCTTGTTTTCTTCACATGTGTTACTGTCCTAAAAAAAAAAAAATTAAAAGTTTCTTTCATGAGGGATAAAGCAGAGCAGGACTTAAAATGTTATAAAAAAGTAGCAAAATCGTGTGTGTGTGTGTGTGTGTGTGTGTGTGTGTGTGTGTGTATGCCACTTGGAAAGAAAATGTCCCATGAAAATAAATTTTTCTAACAAAGTACTCATGGTCTGTCTTGGTAAACTACCTTTCTAGTTGTTTGTCAGGGAAGCTCAATATATTGCTAAAACAATATAGGGTATTTTGCCTATATTGTCTATATAGACTAAATTGCCCTATTAATTTTCGCCTTTCTGGATAAGGAAAGTAAGACCCTATTATGAATCACATAACACACTTCAGATAAAGAGCTTGGAATAGTCAATCTGTTTCTGACCCCAAAGCCTCTTCTGTTTGACTTTATCTTACAGTATCGGAAAGAGCTGCAAGGAAGAAAAGCACTTGATATTCCTATCCATCTATAATCGCCAAGTCTTAGGATTTCTATTGCCAAGATACACCATGACTAAGGTAACTTTTAATTTAAAATTAATTTGGGTGCTTACTTATAATTTCAGAATTTCAGTCCATTATCATAAATGTGAGGAGAATGGAGAATGGGGGCATGCAGGCAAGAATGCTGCTGAAGCGGTAGCTAAGATCTTGATATACTGATCTACAAGTAGCAGGTGGAGGAAGATAGATAATAGATAGATAGATAGATAGATAGATAGATAATAGATAGATGATTGATAAGAAAGAGAGAGTGAGAGAGACAGAGACAGAGAGATTGGACTTGGTATGAGTTTTTAAAACCTCAAAAGCCCACCCCCAAAGACACATGTTCTCCTCCAATAGGGATATATCTATTCTAATAATGACATACCTCCTAATGTTTCCAAATAATTAACTGGAGACTAAGCATGCAAATTTATAAGCTTCTGTTGATATTTTCATTCAAACTACTACAAACTATTAACCATAAAAATTACTAGAATGAAAAAGCCTTTCTGAAAGGTATGAGTGCCACATATCCTGGAAGTAATCAACAGTCACCTCATTAGACTTAGAGCTGGCTTAATAGGCAGAAATTCATTCCTTAAACTGCAAAATTAGCCAACTGCCCATAGCTTGTGAGGTAATAGAACTAGAGAACTGTATATGCTCTGATTGCATTCTAAATACTTGTCCTTACATCCATAGATAATTGTAGCTTTAACCAAGCGGTGAAACAAGCTTCCATTTTTGAAGCAGACGCAGATTATTACAGAAAGCCTCAACTACACACAGTGCAAACTACCCATATCCAGCTAATACAGTTTCTACATAGCTCTTATACCTAAGCCTCTGGGAACATCTGAGAGGAGGGAGCTAAAGGATTATAAGATCCAGAGGACCAGGGCAACTACTGAGAAATACTGTCTTCCAAAATAAGAGAAAGAGGACTTGAAATCGGGGTATGGATAGAATGATGAATGTACCAGGAGTTCAGGGTAAAATAGGAGCAAATATGAATGTGATGCTTTGTGTGACATTCTCAAAGGAAATAAGTATCATTATCTTATTGAAATCATGATTTTTGCCACCAGCCAACATCTTTTAATAATGGCGTAAGTATAATAAGACAGGGATGCACATGGCTGTATGGAATAATAAATTAGAAGTCATTTATTTCTTTAATGCAGTCTCCACAAGCAGCCCTAAGAAGTGGCTTGTGAAAACTGGTCCCGTGGAATTATAGCCAAGTATTTGTAGCAAATTGTACAAGAAAGAGCTTATTTTGATTTATTGATTTAGAGGTTCCAGATCATTATTGACTTGCTTTATTGCTTTAAAGATTTGGAGTAAAGATGTTACTGACTAACATAACAAGCTACTTAGTAATAGGATGCTAAATTAGGAAGGAAATAGGGATTGGTGGCCCAAATTCACGAGCATTCCTCTAATAGGATGTTCTCTCACAAGGATATACCCCCTAATTATTACTTAAGTTTCCTGATAGTGCCACATGGTAAGTCAAGTCGTTAGGGACACTTAGCCAAATCATACCACTGCCTCGTAACATGGTTGCAAGTTTTCAATGATTATAGAATGTGGCAGAACCTTCCCCTCATGAATAAAGATTTCAGGGGACCAATTACTGGGCAAGGAGTAGGTGGGATTTCTGAGTCAGAGAGGGGAAGAGGAGTGGCGGAAATAGGTGTCTTGCTTTTGGAGGAGAGCCTGGGGAACACTATGGAGCTAACAAGAGGCCCCCAGTTTAGAAGGTGAATATACCAGGATTCACCACCAGAGGAGTTGTATTTAGGAAAGTTTACAAAATTAGGATGCTAGTTACTGTGCCCAGTGATTGAGTTACCTTTTGATTCTGAACTAAGTTTGTGTGGTATTTTTTTTTTTTTTCACACAGAGACTCAACTGGGTTCCAGAGACAAAGGTATGGTGGCAGAGCATGGGTTCACAAGAAGTACACCCCAAAAGGCCATGGGAATTTGGAAATGTGGGGCTTGAGTGACAGTGACAACCAGTGGGATCTTAGTGAGCTGAGTAGAGAGATTTCAGAGCTCCAGGTCAGAGAGTTTCCAGGAGATGAGAACAGGCTGGCCTGCTTGCCAGTGCCTGGACAGGCAGCCCACCTGAGCACTACTGGCATAGCGTGGATTTTTGGTTTTGTTTTTTTTTTTATTTTTATTTGTATCACAAGTTGTATTTAATACAAGAGGTAATGCAGGAACATTAAAATTAAAGGTACAAGAAACCAAACTGATTTCAGATTAAAATTATCACATCATCATGAAGATAGGTTGATGGCTTAGGGAACATTTTGTTTACAAAATGAAAAGAAAGACATAGAAAAACAAAAGGAAAGCCCATTCTGAATTGTTGTGGTAATGAAAGACTCAAATTTGAGTTTAGCACGAGAAGAACTCTGTGCTATCTGGACAGGCCTCAAAGTTGGATACCATGCCCATACACAGGGGTTTTCTTAACACTGGAAAAATTTCAACATGAAACAACTCCTGAAAATCCACAGAAAAGATATACTGGCAGCTACAATCAAGCCTTCTGGGGTTATTTGCCTTGGTGCTGCTCAAGGAACGATATTTCTCTCTTATATTTTTTAAATTTCTAAACTGTGTATATGTCATACAGATTTTGTAAGACAATTAGTATTATAAACATAAGTTGGTATTTTCTTGTAAGTCATCAAAATAATTTATAATAGTGAAATGCCTCTTAAATATACATGATATACTAAGAAGCTAAAAGTAATATGTACTTGTCTTAGTCAGGGTTTCTATTCCTGGACAAAACATCATGACCAAGAAGCAAATTGGGGAGGAAAGGGTTTATTCAGCTTACATTTCCATATTGCTGTTCATCACGGAAGGAAGTCAGGGCTGGAACTCAAGCAGGTCAGGAAGCAGAAGCTGATGCAGAGGCCATGGAGGGATGTGACTTACTGGCTTTCTTCCCCTGGCTTGCCCAGCCTGCTCTCTTATAGAACCAAGACTACCAATCCAGAGATGGCACCACCCACAAGGGGACCTCCCCCCTTGATCACTAATTGAGAAAATGCCTTGCAGCTGGATCTTGTGGAGGCATTTCCCCAACTGAAGCTCTTTTCTCTTGATAACTCCAGCCTGTGTCAAGTTGACACAAAACTAGTCAGTACAGTACTCAACCAATTTTTAAAATCTATTTGGAACATTAAACATGATAGAATTAGAAAAAAATTTCTTATGAAGACCTCTATGAAAAGAAATAGTGAAAAGTTCCTGATTATTCATAAACCCTTCCACTTCCAAGGGAGAATATACAGCATAACTGTGACTTCATAGAATGAATTGGGTAGTGTTCCTCCAGCAAAACTCGCAATTACCATAGATGGATATTCCATGACAAAATGAAATTTACACAATATCTTTCCACAAATCCAGCCCTACAAAGCATAAGAGATAGAAAACACCAACAGAAGGAGGGAAAACTACACCCTAGAAAAAGCAAGAAAGTAATCTTATTTCAACAAACTCTAAAGAACATAGCCACACAAACATAAAAATAACATAAAAAAAATAACAGGAAGCAACAATCACCATTCCTTAATATCTCTTAACATCAATGGATTCAATTCCTCAATAAAAAGACATAGACTAACAGACTGGATAGGTAAATAGGACCCAGAATTTTTCTGCATACAGGAAACACACTTCAGTGTCAAAGACAGACATTACCTCAGAGTAAAGGGCTGGAATGAAACAACCTGGAGAAGCCATTTTTATATTGAATTGAATCATCTTTCAACCAAATGTTATCAAAAAGGATAAGGAAGGATACTTCATACTCATCAAAGGAAAAATCTACCAAGAAGAACTCTCAATTCTGAACATCTATGCTCCAAATGCAAGGGTACACACATTCATAGAAGAAGCTTTACTAAAGCTAAAAGCACACATTGCACTTCACGCAAATTAGTGGGAGACTTCAATACCCCACTCTCATCAATGGACAGATCATGGAAACCAACTAAACAGAGACACAGTGAAACTAACAGAAGTTATGGACCAAATTGATTTAACAGCTATCTATATAACATTTCATCCTAAAACAAAAGAATATAGCTTATTCTCAGCACTTCATGGTACCTTGTCTAAAATTGACCATATAATCAGTCACAAAACAGGCCTCAGAAGATACAAGAAGATTGAAATAATCCCATGAATCCTGTCAGATCACCACGGACTAAGACTGGTCTTCAATAGCAACAAAAACAACAGAAAGCCCTCATACACATGGAAACTGAACAAAGCCCCACTCAATGATATCTTGGTCAAGGAAGAAATAAAGAAATTAAAGACTTTAGAAATTAATGAAAATGAAGTCACAACATATCCAAATTTATAGGACAGTGCTAAGATGGAAACTCATAGCTTTGAGTGCCTCCAAAAAGAAAGTGGAGAGAGAATACACTAGCATCAATTATTTTTTAATATTTCATTAGAATCCTAGATCTTGAGAACATTCAGACATTCCAAGGTCTAGTGTATTCACAGAAAAGTGAATTATCATGGCTAAAGAGTATATATAACTATATCATATCATATCTATCTATCTATCATCTATCTATATGCATGAATAAATATATGCATGGATAAATAGCTGCATAAAAGAAAAAGTCAATAAAATTTTCCACATTGCTTTAGAAAATTTCAATTTTACTTTCTCTTTATTTCATATGTATCAAATTATATTTTAAGACAGCAATCTGGTCACACTTACATGTTTGAAAAATGTCCATAATGTTTCAGGATATTTGACACACCTTGAATCCCAAGGTTGTGTTGTTTACTGGGAAAAGCTCTTTCTAGTGCTGTGGCTCAGTCCTTGGCACACACCTTTAATCCCTTTGGTTGGAGTACAGACACACCCCTAGTGTATACCTTTAATCCCAAAGTATGAAAGCAAAGTTAGTTTGTAGTAGAAAGTGATATCTACTTGAGTGGAAAATAAAGTGACGAATCAGGGAAATTTTTGACAAACTAGGACATGCCCAGCACTCAGAAGAAGAGAAAAGAAATGAAAGCTAATTACCAAAGCAGTTCTTTGAAGGAAAAGGGAGGCAGTGTTACTGGGAGAGTTATACAAAGACAGGTTGCAGAGAAAGAACAAGCTAGATGCAGGAGAAGACAGAGTGAGCCAGAGAATGAGCAGCCAGAAAATTAGAGCATATTGCCAAAGTTAGTATAAAGCCAAGCAGAGAAATTCAGGAGAAGCCCAGAAAAGTCTGATTGAATCAGAGGAGTCTTGAGCCAGAACAGCTGAGTTGAGCTAGTCAGAAATCACAAAGAACAAGGAAGGGGTGAGGTTAATCAGCCGCAAGTCTCAGAGGCTGAAATCATTCTAGACCTAGATGAGATTGTACAGAGGCTGGAAGACTCTAGGCCTTGACCTAGGTTAGCAGAATGAGCCAGTAAGCCTCTGAGATGACGATTACATCAAGAGAATATAACATATTTTATACCATAATGGTTAGTGAATGTTCCAACTTGGGCAGAAGAGAAGCTAGATCAGTTGAGAGGGTATTGTGAGAATGTCAACTGAGATGAATACAAACTTTGAAAAGCATCAGTAGGAAAGGAGAGTATCACAAAATTTGACCACGGGAGAGAAATTAATGTCAGACTAGAAAACACAACACACTCCCAAACTCCATGAAACTTTTTTGCGAGAGTGGGGTGGGGTGGAGTGGGGGATCATCTTAGTTTATACGGAACAACAACTATTATCAACAGTCAAAGGCAGATCTACTTGGGATACATAATTGTATTTACACTTCCCCATTATGGACTGTGGAGTGTAAATCGAGCAGCCATTGGGATACCAAAAATAACTTTAATGTGTTCCTGCACAGTATCTCTGGTGCATGTCTCCCCAGAGAGTCGCTGGGGTGTAATGGCATTCTGAAGTTAATGTATGAAAGAATAAGTTATATTTACATTCAGATCTCATTTTAGTGCCGTGAAGGAGAAAATGATTTTAAGCTTCTTGACAATAATGCTGTATTTTTGCCCTTTTTTTTTGGGGGGGGTGAAGTATTAGAGAGAAAAATTAGAGTATTAGCAAAAAAAGAAATTAAATGGCTCCGGCGTGATATCTTGTTTGTGGTTTGTATTGTTGTTATTTTTTCCAAGTTTCACTCTGTAAGTGAGGATGCTATGAACAACAGAAATGTGCAGAGATTCAATATCCTTCTCCCCTCCAGGAATTCATTTACTGATAAAATGGCTATTCTGTCAAGAATTATCATCATGAAAAGAGATATCACTTTCTCTTTTCCTATTCCAGAAAATTGTATGTGTTGTTCTTTCACGAGGCACTACTGTAGAACAAAGCTCATACATAAGATTGTATTTCTGGCCATTCAATATCTCAGGATTATGGCTGGTTGGTCCTGTTGTACTGAGGTATTTAAATATTTATAATGGAAATGGTAAATGTGAAAGAAGATCATATGCCCCAGTACGGGGGAATGCCAGGGCCAGGAAGCAGGAGTGGGTGGGTTGGGGAGCATGGCAGAAGGGGGGTTTAGGGGGCTTTGGGGATAGCATTTGAAATGTAAATGAAGAAAATATCTAATTAAAAAAAAGGACATTCATTCTCTGAAAAATGCAGATTTCAGTTCTTGAGAAGGGGAGAAAGGAAACCCTAAAAAGATCCCTCTGTTTTGCAAGATATTCAAAGCACTACTGGGTAATTTTTGAATCATTGTCATGGGTACCTAAATGAGCCACCTTTGTGATGGGTACCGAGGAAAGCCACTTAGTAGTGTAATCACAAAATTCATGCTTGTCAAATTAGTCCTATCTATGCTTAAAATGACTACAACAACCCTTTTCATCTCTCAATGTGATATCTTGTTTATGGCATCTATATTTTTAGTGCTCACTGAATTTTTGTTCCTATTGATGTTTTACTTGCAAGCACTGATTGACAAGACAAAATCATGTTTGATAATGATAAACTATAAGAACAAGTATTACTGATACTTTCTGTTTCCTCCTGTCTCTCTCCTTACGATATGGTCCCATAAATGAAACATCTTTATAGACCTAAGATTTTTTTCATTGTTGGTGGGATTGCAAGCTGGTACAACCACTATGGAAATTAGTCTGCTGGTTCCTCAGAAAATTGGACATAGTATTACCTGAGGACCAGCTATAACACTCCTGGGCATATACCCAAAAGATGCTTCAACATATAAAAAGGACACATGCTCCACTATGTTCATAGCCACCTTATTTATGATAGCCAGAAGCTGGAAAGAACCCAGATGTCCTTCGACAGAGGAATGGATACAGAAAATGTGGTACATTTACACAATGGAGTACTACTCAGCTATTAAAAATGATGACTTCATGACATTCTTAGGCAAATGGATGGAACAGAAAATATCATCCTGAGTGCAGTAACCCAATCACAAAAGAACACCCATGGTATGCACTCATTGATAAATCGATATTACCCTCAAAACTCGGAATACCCAAGATACAATTCACAGGCTACATGAAGCTCAGGAAGAAGGAAGACCAAAGTGTGGGTGCTTCAGTCCTTCTTAGAAGTGGGAATAAAATAGTCACAGGAGAAAATATGGAGACAAAGTGTGGAGCAGAGACTGAAGGAAAGGCCATCCAGAGACTGCCCTACCTGGGGATCCACCCCATATACAGTCCCCAAATGCAGACACTATCGGGGATGCGAAGTTCTTGCTGACAGAAGCCTGATATAGCTGTCTCCTGAGAAGCCCGGCCAGAGCCTGACAAAATCTGAGGCACATGCTGGCAGCCAACCATCGGAGTGAGCACAGGGTCCCCAGTGGAGGAGTTAAAGAAAGGAGTGACTGCACTGAAAGGGTTTGCAACCCCATGGAAGGATCAATAATATCAACCAACCACACCCACCAGAGTTCCCAGGGCCACCAACCAAGGAGTACACGTGGGGGGCCCCATGGCTCCAGCTGCATATATAGCAGAGGATGGCCTTCTTGGGCATCAGTGGGAGAAGAGACCCTTGGTCCTGTGAAAACTTGATGCCCCAATGTAGAGGAATGCTGAAGGCAGGGAGGCAGGAGTAGGTGGGTCGGTCTAGGAACACCCTCATAGAAGCAGGGCAAGGGGGCATGGGATAGGGAATTTCAGGTGTATGTGTATGTGTGTGGGGGGGCAACCGGCAAAGCGGATAACATTTGAAATGTAAATAAAGAAATATCCAATAAGTAAAAGGTTTTTCTTTTCTTTTTGCAAAATAGGTTTGAGTGTTTTGGGGCCACTGAATTTTTGTGTAAGAAATAACTCTTATAAGCAGCATACAATGGGGGTTCTCATCTGTTGAGCAGCTAGACTAATAGTTTGGAAACTATTTTTTTATTTTTAATTTTCTTTTGGGTTTGGTTAAATTTTTCATTTCACGTGTGTTTTATTCCTTTTATGAATTGTAAATTTTAGATAGTTTACAGTAAATATTTTCGCTATATCTATATATACACTTGTTATACATTTTCTAAGAAGCCTAAATTCATTTAGCAACACTCTGTTGTTCTCATTCTGTTTTGTAAACAATGTAATTTGTAATGTTTCCAAAATTTTTATATGCGAAATTAATTATATTTTACAATAAATATTGAATTAAGTGCACAAAAATACTTCTGTATTTTTACATTATTTTATTGTACTAGTGCTTACAGGTCAGTTTCTTCTTTATAGTGAAGTGTCTCCTTTAGCATATTTACATGAAATTTATTGATAAGGAGTATTGGGGTGACTTTGAGAACAGCGGAACTTTTCTCTGCTCTGATATGCTTAGCATTACAAGCAAATATCTCAGAAACTCAAAGGCAACCAAAGCCGAACCAAGTCAAAAACTTCTGTGTTCTTGTCTCTTGGTTTGAAGAATGAAATTCAATGACCTCAGAGGATGATTTTTAGAAAACCATTTGATTATGGAAGCTTAAGGAAGAAAAGGATGTTAGAGCTCTTACATCAGAGGAGGTTTCTCTGAGAAAGGGAATCCATTGAGATTCACTGTTGTGAAGTTTATAGGTTTTAGTGGGTGGCATAAGGAATGGAATACGTTTCTCAGTCCAGTTTTCATTTCAGGTGTGCATGTCTTCACGGTTTTCAGTCTTATCCTCAGCATGACTTCCATGAAAGGGTAGTCCCTTAGGATAATGAGATAAGGGATAACCAGACATATTTCTTGTATCTCCGGACTTTGGCCTTGGTGAAATCAGGAACAATTTTGGCTTTGTCTGACATCTCTGGCTTCTTGTAAGGAAAAGATAATGAGAATTGTCAAGGACATATGTAGCTTTGGTCAATAAATTGGTATGGCCAAACTTACATTATACTTTTCAGATATTGTTAAAGCAGTATGTTATAATTATATTCAAGGAAACCTAGGACTTTGTTGTGAATCTAAAATGGTATTCTGTGGTATTATACTTAGGATGATGTGAACAATTATCTACTCACACAAGATTGAGAACCACCAAAAGATCAAAGATCATTCTTCTTCTTCTTCTTCTTCTTCTTCTTCTTCTTCTTCTTCTTCTTCTTCTTCTTCTTCTTCTTCTTCTTCTTCTTCTTCTTCTTCTTCTTCTTNTTCTTCTTTTCTTCTTCTTCTTCTTCTTCTTCTTCTTCTTCTTCTTCTTCTTCTTCTTCTTCTTCTTCTTCTTCTTCTTCTTCTTCTCCTCTTCTCCTCCTTTTCCTTCTCCTTCTCCTTCTCCTTCCCCTTTCCCTTCCCTTTCCCCTTCCCCTTCCCCTTCCCCTCCTCCTTTCAATACAAATACATTTATTTATTTATTGTTTCTTCTTTCTTTTGTTTCACATCCACTCTATGTTCTTCTCTGAGTCCCTCCTTTTCACCTCCCGTCTATCATCCACCAACCACTCCTACATTTCTTTTCTGAAATGGCCAAGTCTCCCACAGATATTAAGCAACCATGGCATATCAAATTGTAGTAAGATTAGGCTCCTCCCCTTGTATTGAGGTTAGACTAGGCAAACCATAGGGGAAAAGGGTCCAAATATCAGGCAAGATATTCAGAGAGAGCACATGTTCCCACTGTAAGAAGACTAAGCTACACAACTGTTCACATATATGCAGAGGGTTTATGTTAGTCCTATTCAGACTCGCTGGTTGTCAGTTCAGTCTCTGTGTGCTCCTGTAAGTCAGGTTGGTTGAATCTGTGAGGTTTTTTTCGTGGTGTCCCTCACCCCTCTGACTCCTACAGTCTTCCTCCATTCTTTCTTTCACAGGATTCCCTGAACTCTACCTAATGTATGATCTGTTTCCATCTGTTGCTAGATGAAGCCTTTTTATTGACAATTAGGCAAGGCACCAATCTATGAGTATACCAGAATATCCTTCATTAGGGAAGATTTTTCTATCCTAACAGCTTTTATGAGGTTACTTACCGGAGTATGAGTGAGGTGTTGCTTACAGAAAAATAAATGACCCCAAAACAGCTGTACCAGGGAAGCCCACCCTAGCATGGGCGGCAGCTTATAACAGATGAAGACATGGCACTCATTGAACAGTCTGCAGGAAATTCAACAGAATTGGGACTGTGCTTTGCATACAGCTCACTGGATCTGAGCCCTTTCCAGGCAGTTAAGAGGGACTCTGCCCTTTCCTGGTAGTCTAGAACCACCCTGCTTCTTCTTGGCTGCTTGCCTAATCTGGTTCTTCTAGGCATCTCTGCTGGTCTTAGCTACTTCTATGTTGCATAATTTGGCTAAAAGTGTCCCTCAGAGTACTTTGGATATTATATATGCTTTGGGAATCAGAGTCCCATTAAATTTTGTCAATTTCAATGACCTCCTGAAGTAGCTTCCCTGTAGAAGGAAATTTTTGACTTGAGAATATCCTGGGACTCAAGGAACCTCCTTGTAAGATGGGCCATTCTCTCTCCCTTTTAACATCTAGACTATTTCCCAGTTTCCAGGCAAGATAGTTTTTTTTTTTTTTTTCTGAGAAGATTACTGTGTAACAAATGCCCACTCAAAGCTCATATTGAGAGGTCTTAGTCCACAGTTTAGGATATTTGATGACAGTGCATTCTTTGGGACAGAGGCCATCAACTTGTGCATTACAACTCTCATGGGGTCATAAATCAGATATCCTTCATATCTGATCTTTATATTACAATTCATAACTGTAGCAAAATTACAGTTCTGAAATTAAATATTATTGTTGGTTTTAATTAAAATGTTTATTTAGTTATTGTATTTTGTTCATAAACACCAAATTAAAAATATAATTTATGAAAGCCTGATTAATTTAATGAGACAAGTTCCATATGAGCATAAATCCTCTAATAGTATTAAATGTAGCAATATTTTGGTCACCAATGTTTTTCTTCACTAACTGCTAAATGGCAGATAACTCCTTCAATGCCTCATTTCTTTTTTTCTCAATAATTTATCTTTTTATTCATTTTATGGCTGATTGCAGCTCTCCCCTCCCTCATCTCCTGTCAGTTCTGACATTACAAATTCCTCCCCCATTATGCCCTCCCCTTGTCCTTGGAGATGGGGAAGACAATCCCCCCCGCCCCGATGTACCATATCACTCTGGAGTATCTAGTCCCAGCAGGACTAGGCATCTTCTCTCTATATATATAAGGCCCAACTAGTTCTTCCAGGTAGGGGAAGGGGATCCAATGGGAGGCAACAGAGTCAAAGCCCCTGTTCCAATTGTTAAAAGATCACATGAACACCGACTCGCACACTTGCTACAAATGTATAGGGTGTCTCATTGATGCTCCCTTGCTCTTTGGTTGATAGTCTAATCTCTTTGAGCCCCCATGTGCCGAGGTTAGTTGGTGCTCTGTATTGTGGTGTCCTTGACTCCTCTGGCTCACTCAATTCTATCCTCAACAATTCCACAAGACTCCTGGGTGCTGCCAATGTTGGTCTATATATCTCTGCATCTATTTCCACCCACCTTCACAGCTGGATGGAGCCTCTCAGGAGACAGTTATACTAGGCTCCTGCTTATAAGCATAACAGAGTATCATTAATAATATCAG
Organism: Mus pahari; assembly: GCF_900095145.1. NCBI lineage: Eukaryota > Metazoa > Chordata > Mammalia > Rodentia > Muridae > Mus > Mus pahari. Next base: position 59,520,625 of record NC_034603.1, read on the forward strand.
GGGTTGGTTTTTTCACATGTTGGTCTCAAGTTGGAGTAGTCATTGGTCGATTGTTCTCTAAGTCTTTGCTCCATCCCTGAGCATCTTCAAGGTAGGGCAAATTTGGCTTGAAGGCTTTGTGGGCAGGTTGATGTCACCCTGGACGTCCTATCTGGCTACAGGAGGTATCATCTTCATCCTCTGTATCCCTTTCTGGAACGAATCTCACCTGGGATCACCCCCATTGACTTTCAGTAGCATCCGCCATCCCAAGCCTCCAGCAAGTCCAAGAGATTTCCTCCCTCCACCACACATACACACATTGTACTTTCATCTCTCTCCCAGGTCCCCTCTTCAAACACTTGATCACCATCCCAGTTCCCCTCCTTACCTCCTTCCATTCAGTTACCTCTTTCCATATGCCTCCTATGAGTATTTTGTTTCCATTTCTTAGTGAGATACAAACATCATCCCTTGTGCTCTCCTTATTACCCAATTTCTTTGGGTCTTGGATTGTTGCATAGTAATCCTGCATTTTATGGCTTATATTCACTTACAAGTGAGTACACACCATATGTGTATTTCTGGGTATGTGTTACTTCACTCAAGTTAATATTCTTAAGTTCTGTATATTTGTTCACAAATTTCATGATGTTTTTGTTTTTTAATAGCTGAATAGTATTCTGTTGTATAGATGTAGCATATCTTCTTTATCCATTCTTTAATTGTGCGATATCTAGTTTGTTTTCAGTTTCTGGCTATTATGAAGAAAGTTTCTATGAAACTAGTTGAGCAAATGTCCCAGTGGTATACTGGGTAATCTTTTGTATATATGCCCAGGAGTGTTATACCAGGATCCTAAGGTGAAATAATTCCCAATTTTCTGAAAAACTGCCAAACTGATTTTCAGCGTGATTGTATAAGTTTGCATTCCCACCAGAAAAGGAGGAGTGTTCCTTTTGCTCTACATCCTTGCCAGCATGTGCTGTCCCTTGAGTTATTAATCTTAACCATTCTGCAGCATATGAAAAGGAATCTCAGAGTCATTTTTATTTGCATAATTCTGATGACTAAGAATGTTGAACATTTCCTTATATGCTTCTCAGTCATTCAAGATTGCTCTATGATATCTATATTTAGGTCTGTATTTCAAATTTCAATTGGGTTACTTGGTTTGTTGATGTCTAATTTCTTGAATTCTTTATATATTTTTTTTATCTTAGTCCTCTGTCAAATATAGGGTTGGTGAAGATCTTTTCCATTCTCAATGTCATTGTTTTGTCCAATTGATGGCATGCTTAGCCTTGTAAAAGCTTTTCAGTTTTATGAAGTCCCATTTACTAATTGCTTAGTGCCTGAGCTATTAGTGTTCTGTTTAGGAATTTGTTTCCTGCTACACTAAGTTCAAGGCAGTTCTCTACTTTATCTTCTATTAGATTATGTGTCTGATTTTGTGTTTGGGTCTTTTATTTATTCACACATGAGTTTTGTCCAGGGTGGTAGATATGGATCTATTTGCATTCTTCTACATGCAAAAATCTAGTTAGACCAGCACTATTTGTTGAATATTCTTTGCTTCTTCCATTGTATGGTTTTGACTTCTTAGTCAAATAGCAAGTGTCCATAATTGTGTGGTTTTATATCTGATTCTTCAATTCTATTGCATTGATCAGCCTGCCTGCTTTAATGCCAATAGAATGTTTTTATTACTGGTACTCTGTAATATAGCTTGAAATCAAGGATAGATACCTCCAGAAGCTCTTTTATTGTACAGTATTATTTTAGTTATCCTGTTTTTTGTTGTTGTTGTTGTTGTTGTTGTTGTTGTTGTTTGTCCATAAGTTTAGAATTGATCTTTGAAAGTTTGTAATTGTGTTGGGATTCTGATGGGAATTTCATCCATTTGTCTAAGAATTTCATGAATTTGTTGTTTTTAATAGTAGTACTCCATTGTGTAAATGTACCACATTTTATGCATCCATTCCTCTGTTGAGGGACATCTGGGTTCTTTCCAGTTTCTTCCTATTATGAATAAGGCTGCTATGAACATAGTGGAACATGTGTCCTTATTACAAATTGGAACATCTTCTGGTTANATGCCCATGAGTGGTATTGCTGGATCTTCTGGTAGAACTATGTCCAATTTCCTGAGGAACCGCCAAACTGATTTCCAGAGTGGTTGTACCAGCTTGCAATCCCACCAGCAATGGAGGAATATTCCTCTTTCTCCACATCCTCGCCAGCATCTGTTGTTACCTGAGTTTTTGATCTTAGCCATTCTGACTTGTGTGAGGTGGAATCTCAGGGTTGTTTTGATTTGTATTTCCCTGATGATTAAGGATGTTGAACATTTTTTTAGGTGCTTCTTAGCTAAAGCTCTGTACCCCATTTTTTAATAGGGTTATTTGGTTTTCTGGAGTCCAACTTCTTGAATTCTTTATATATATTAGATATTAGCCCCCTGTTGGATTTAGGATTGGTAAAGATCTTTTCCCAACCTGTTGGTTGCCATTTTGTCTTATGACTGTGTCCTTTGCCTTACAGAAGCTGTGCAATTTTATGAGGTCCCATTTGTTGATTCTTGATTTTACAGCACAAATGAACATGCAGATTGCCTTGGCAAGATGGCCATTTTTATTATTTTAATCCTATTGATCCATGAGCATGGGAGATATTTCCATCTTTTGATATGTTCCTTAATTTCTTCCTTCAGTTAGTACATACTATGCATGTCATTTTGTATGTTGGTTACGTCACTCAGGATGATATTTTCTAGCTCCATCTAGAAAATATTTGTCTGCAAAACTCATGATGTACTTGTTCTTAATAACTGAGTAGTATTCCATTGTGCAAATGAACCACACTTTCTGTATCCATTATTCAGTCGAGGAACATCTGGTTGCTTTCAGCTTCTGGCTACTACAAATAAGTGTGCTATGAACATAATGAAACGTGGCCTTATGGTATTGTGGGGCTTTTTTTGGATCCTCAGGTCTAACTATTCCCAGTTTTCTGTGGAACCACCAGATTGATTTCCAGTGTACCAATTTGCAATCACACCACCAGCCATAGAGGAATGTCCCTGCTTGATCCATATTCTCACCATCATGTGCTATCACTTGAGTGTCTGATCTTAGCCATTCTGATTGTTGTAAGGTAGAATCTCAGGGTTGCCATCTTTATAAGATTGGATGGAAGGTCCTTTTCTTGTTCTTTAGTAGTGTTAGGATATCCAGGGCTTGCTGTACTAGGGTAGCCATGCTTTAAAGGTGCCATATTACCCTAGCATTTGTTGATTGTGTTCTTCTGCTGACTTTTAGCCATCTGACTGTCCATGAATGTTCCTGATAGAGAAGATATTAATAAGTCAGGCCTAACCTACATGTTTCTGGTGCATCAGGACTCTAGTGGGCAGCCTTGTGCTTGAAAATGGAACTCAAGGGACATTGCAATTCTCCTATCAGCTCTGCATGCCACAGAAGGTTGAAAATTGGGTTGAGGCAAGGGATCTGACCTGTTTCTCTCTGGTTTGGTATGTGTGATGAAGGTAGGCAGAGAGGTAACTGGACAATGAAGCTTGGGGGGCAGAGGGCAGCTAGATGCTCCCCAGGGACAGAGTGAAATAATTTTATGGTTGTGGGTTACCACAATATAAGAAAAAGTATTAAAGGGCTACAACATAAGAAAGATTGCGAATCACTGCTTTAGCAACTGGGGCTAGCTGGTAGAAGTTGTTCATTAATAGGGGTAGAGTACTGGATTGCTAGTCCATACTGTACTCTCTATTCACCATACAATTAGGCAGTCTCTGCCACATGTTTCTGCTGCACAAACAGTCTTCTGATTGTTTTTCTTTTCCACCTTGATGGACAGATGCTGTGATGGACAGATGCTGTGATGGACAGATCTATATGCAACCATAAAGTCAACCTTTCCTTCCATACGTTGTTTCCATCAAATATTTTGGTCTTAGCAATGTAAGGGTAACTAACACACCGTGTCACAAATACCACACTGACTTCACTGAGCTGAGAGAAATCACAAATTAGTCCACATAGGATTCCAAATTTTAGTTTTATAGGTGACTTTTAACAATTTCCCTGATGAACTGATAATTGAGAATCTTACTGTATACATCATCCTATTTCACATTTATTTTTAATCAGTAGTAAAAAATTAACTCTAAAGAGATAAATGATGAGATAAAATGTTATATATTGACATAGGTCTATACTACTCTGTTATAGTCAAATCAGGTAAATATCAAATATTTGCCATTTTTGTGGTAAAATGTTTCTTCCTTTCCATTTATTTTTTTGGTTTAATCTTGCCTAAAACATTGTCTAGGATAACTTTTAACTTCCATTCTTCATTCCTGTATTCCTGCATATGCCACATAGCTAGTTTTTTATGGTGCCAGGTATCAAACTTTGGTCTTCCTGAATGGTGAACAAACACTTGATAGAGTACAAATCCTAGCCGGCACCACTTTGATTCCTGTCTGTTTGGCTAGATGCTTAATCTGAAGGTTGTTTTCGCTCTGTCTAGAAATCCATTGTGCTATATTGTGGTATTGATTAAAAGTTAATTTTTATAACCTGTATAGCGGTTTTCGTTATCTATTAGTATTTCTTTTTATGTGTTGTCTTTGTTCTTAATATTCTGTAGCTCTACTATAATGTATGATGTATTATATATATAATTCTCCTACTTTGAGTTCAATAAAATCTCTTGTAGTATACCTATATTCTCATCTTCTAAATGCCAAGGGAATAAAACATGGTTCCTGTAATTCTATTCATTCTAGCAACAAACAACATCTCATCTTTCAAAGGATGCCTTATGCCTTCTGGGTGAGCACTACTTTCCAATCCCAGTATTTTCTAAATACTTACACTTTGAGGTTCATTTTTACAGGAGTATCTCCACTTTATCTTTTCTGGAAATTAAGGGAACGTTACTTCGATATGACCCTGGGGGTTATTATTATTGTCTGTTTTTCACCACCATGGCTTCCTGTTTTGTTTCCTTTTAAAAAATCATCTTGTTGGAACTTCCTGCTTTTCTTCCTCGTTCCCATGGTTCCCTTTACCAAGATTTGTCCTTTATTTTTGAAGCTACCTTATATTAACCCCCATGTCTGGAATGACAGCACTAGTTTGATGTAGCTGTTTTTTTAATTAAATATTTTCTACATTTACATTTCAAATGCTACCCCCTTTCCTAGTTTCCTAGGACGCCTGACCATTGACACAGTAGAGCATCACAACTGGAGACATTGAATCTTAGTAGAGCAGAACCTGAATAGAAGAAGCTACAAGGCATCAAGTTCTTCTATCCAATGGTTGGCAAATTGGTGATTAGCAAAGGACTTATGTCAGCTACTGAGAGTTCTTACACTTGTATTTTAGTCTTATTTTGGTTGTTAAAACCTCCGGTATAATTCTGATGTTAAAAAAAAAAAAAAAAAATTATTACTACTTCTTTGTGCCTATTTGCTCTCACTCTCATTAATCAGTCATTTTAAAACTATTTAAAACTAGCACATTCATTTCTTTTATTGGATATAGGGGGTGGGGAAAGTGGAGATCAGAGGATCACTTGCTGAAGCTTGGTGACAAGCATAATTTACCCTTAGACCCACTGTTCTGGCTCAATTCTTTCTAGTTTTAATAATATTAATTATTTCACATTCCTCTTGGTTTGAAGACAAGTAGATTCAAAATTTTAGCCATTTTTCATCATGCTCTTTTCTGATTTGTTGTGATAAATGTGATTTGAAGCAAACAACACCATCATGGTTTTTAATTTCCATCTAAAAAGTTTGTTTATTTTCATTGTCATTCTCTTTGATTTCTAAATTACTTATGACCTCTGTGTTCATGTCTATAATAACTATTTTACTTTTTGTATCAATATACCTTCCTTTTTTTACTGGTACATAGAATGGGGAGGGGGTAAATTTATCAGTAGTATTTTAAATTAATATTTGGCCTATAACGTCCAAGAGAAAAACACATCATAACATATGTGCATGAGAGTGAACACGTGTGCGTTCATAGTCATACACCCTCACACATTCACAAACTTAAGTCTGACAAAGACGGATAATAACTGGGAACCCATAAGAAGAGTTGAGATGGAACGTGGATGACTCCTGATGGTAGGTTATTGTGCTGACAGCTGGGTTTTTTTTTTTGTTGTTGTTGTTTTTTGTTTTTGTTTTTTTTTTACTGCTTCAGTTTTTCTTTTGTGGGTGTGTGTTTTTCTTTTCTCTATGGCAATTCATACCTCCAAAACTAACATTTCCTTTAATCAGACACAATATTCTGGAAGAGAGCCCATGAGAATGTAGCTGATGATTTGAATTCCAGATCTTTCAAAATGCTCTTTTTCCCATCATGGTGCTGTAGGCTCTCAAAGGCAGAGACTACAGATTGCAAATGCTTGTTTCCAGTCTCAGGGTTCTGGCGTTTTTCATGGTCTTGAAGAAATTGAAACAGAAATCCCAAACTACCTGTAGCTTTGTGCTCAGAAATCAAGAGGAATTTCCAAGTGGAAAATGTATGCCTGAAGGAACTTTACCGGTGAGGCTGAAGCTTATCAGGAAAACTCTAAACAAATCTTTAGGGAAGGTCTTACCCAAGGCTATCCATCTTACAGCTTGGTCTGAGGTTCCAGGGCTATATTTCAGTGATAACCAAGCACAGCAAAAGTCCTTTGCCCAGGACTACTTAAATTGCCCTTACCTCAAGTGTGAGAAAGAACCAATGGTTAATGGGTTTCTATGCTCTTGCCCTGCGATTTCTCTTTTACACTTTTAATTTTATATCAACATCATGGCATTTTTCTTCTTCTTTTCAGTTATTTTTAATCATGGGTTGATTATTCACTCACTTCTTGTTAACTTTGAACAATAATAGTTTACTGACTGCATTCATCTGCTTATCTGGATGAAAGAGATTTGGGACACTGATATATTTGAAAATGGATATGTGTGAATAAAGCTGTTGCAAAAATCCACATACATGCTTTTTGTATGGACCTTCTTTTTCAACTTCATTGGGGAAATACCGAGAAGCAAAGATGCTGTGCAATGTTTAAGGTTTTTTTTTTTTTTAATCTTTGTGAGGGACTTTGTAATTGTCTTCAAAATTGACTGTACCATTTTGCATTCCAAGCAGTCATCAATGGGAATTGCTGTTGCTTCACATTTTGTTAATGTTCTTTCCTAAGTTATGGAGATGCCACTTTATTCCTAGCTCACAGAGTTCTTATCTCGATTATAACATGGATTAAATTTTAATAATTATTTTCAATTTAATATTTGCATGGATGTACACTTTTATATCTTATCCTGCTTCTATGACAAAATATACCAATTAACTTTCTAATGTGCAGCAAACTTTGCATTTGTGGAAATTGTTCGATTTGGTCATATTTTTTGGGGAGGGCACTGTTAGCATTTTTTACATTAATACATACTTTTCTTATATTCACTGGCTACTTTTATATCTATATTCATTGCATTTTTTGTTTCTATATCTCTTTCCTTTAATGCATTGACTTTTGTTTCAGCACAATGCCAGCATCACACAATAACTAGAAAACATTCCTTGTATGTACTCTAGATGAAGTTACTTAGTATTAATACAATTTGTTTCTTACATATTTACCAGAATCCTGAATATTTAGACAAATTTAAATGAAGAATACTAATTGTTGAAAATATTTTTGCCCTTATAGTTTTGGTGAAGGTGACAAAAAACAATCATCTGTATTTTATTATCTCCTTCTTCTTTTCATTCTTCACACTTTAAAACACAGTTTTATTTTCCTGTTTACTATTTTTACCTAATTGGGACACTACATTACCTTTGAAGTAGGCAGGACTAATAGGTCTCTAATGAAGTACATAAAGTCTGTAACTAGAGGCATTCGTAGTGACTCATAGAAGTAATAAATTAATCTTGAGTTTGTTTCAGTTATTCATTAGTAAATACTACTGGGATGCATAGCCTTAGTGGAGCTTATGCTACAAGCATGTCTTGCTGGCCATTGGTAGAAACATGATGTGTGGAGATTGATCAAAACACATTTGCGGATATCCTAACACCTGTTAGATACTTATAACACAGTGCTTAGCAGTTGTGTCTGCCTACATTCTCAGTTCCAAGAATTTAGCATTTTCTACATATAATTTTATTGCTTTTTTGAAATTATGATTTTATAATTTTCCTTTCCATTTCTTTCCAGAAACACTCTCAGGTACATTATTTTTTTCAAATCTATGGCCCCCTATAAATTATTTGTCGTTACATGTACACATACATCAATTGTTGTTGCATATATATATATATATATATATATATATATATATATATTCCATAATACAACCTAATCCGTTTGTACCATGTTACTTGTGTATATATTTTCAAGACTAACCTTCAGCATTGGTTAACCAATCATAATGATCTTGCCTGGGGAAGAATATTTCTTCCACTCTCAACATTCCTAATGTTCCTTGTATAGGGATGAAATAACTTACTAGTTTTTGAGAGATGTTGGCTTCGATGATGGCTTGAGAACTTTCATTTGGTTACCAGTAATAGTTTCCCATAGTGTCCCACAGGTGCCATATAGGTGAGATACCAAAGTTGTCATTGTCTCATAGAACTATGCTACTTAGGTTAAATATTGATGTATTCTTTAATTAATTAATCCACTGTCTGGTGAAGTCAGTTTCAGAATTTTTAATTTCCAGCACAGTTGAAATGTTCCTGTTGATAGGAAGAATACACAGATGTTTGTTTGTTTTTTTTTTCCACAAAAGAAACTATGCTTTGTGTTTGGACTTTCAGTAGAATTTAGTGGCTATTGACATTTATTAATAAAAATGGAATAGGAAATAAAATAGCACTATGGAATATTACTTGCCAAGTGTCAGGCATATGTAGTAAATCACAATAAACTAGCATTGAAAATAGTGCTTTTTCTAACTTCCTCTGTGACAATGGCTCTCAACCTTCCTAATGCAGCAAAACTTTAATACAGTTGCTCATATTGTGGTAACCCCCAACTATAATATTATTTTGTTGCTACTCCATAACTGTAATTTGTACTGTTATGAATTGAAATGGAATGTCAGATATACAGAATATCTTATATGTGACTCCCCAAAGGGGTCAGGACTTACAGGCTGAGAACTACTGCTCAATGAAATAATAGCATTTCCAACCACAAAATGTGGATTGCTAGTAGAGGTCTGATGCATCATTTGACTAGACACAGCAATTCTCACTAGTCCCTCTTCATTTTTTTTTTTTTT
>NC_034603.1:59531326-59569773 GCF_900095145.1 Mus pahari
TCTCTCTCTCTCTCTCTCTCTCTCTCTCTCTCTCACACACACACACACACACACACACACACACACACCCCTAAATAGATAACTATATCCTACTCAGTCTGTATAAAGTTAGTCGTGTGTATATGAATATGAGTTCAAGGATGACTACTTGGCATTGCCTAGTTAATTAGTGTGTTCTTCCCTACGGGGAAGACTATGTCTACTTCTCCCAGCATTCCTTGTTGCCTATTAGTCCTTCATTTAGGGTTGGGGGTCTATGAGACTTTCCCTTTCTGTGTTAGCATGTCTAATGATGTTATTCTTTTTTAATGTTGAGGAGACTTTATGGAATAGTTTCCCTGACAACTATAGGAGCTATAATTTAATGATTAACACACATGAATATCATTATCATCTATGGTGCTTTTTTCTCTTTTATTTTAAAATAATCTGTTTATTGAATATTAATAGTTAAAAATATTAAAAGCATGTACTAGAAACATCATGGAAATATTATTGTTAATTTTTCTAACTGCTTGTAATTATCATTTTCTTTTTTAGATTTATTTTTTATTAGATATTTTCTTCATTTACATTTCCAATGCTATCCCCAAAGCCCCTCTACCCTCCCCCTGCCCTGCTCCCCAATCCACCCACTTCTGCTTCCTGGCCATGGCATTCCCCTCTACTGGGGCATATGATCTTTGCAATACCAAGGGCCTCTCCTCCCATTGATGGCCAACTAGGCCACCCTCTGCTACATATGCACCTAGAGACATAGCTATGGTGGGGTTCTGGTTAGTTCATATCATTGTTCCTCCTATAGGGTTACAGACCCATTTAGCTCCTTCTTATAGGTTATTCTTTCATCATTAAACATTCCATTGGTCATTCTAATAACCAAAGCATCTTATTTAACACTCTCCAAATAGATTTCAATTTAAGGTTCTAGCAAAGTTTTGTAAGTGATTTCATTCGGGAATGACTTGGTAGGGTCAGTCAAATATATATTTGGTCCCAGTTGTTCAATTAAATTCTCCCAAGGATTGTTAAGTGACAGATGTCCAATAATGTAAAGAATGAAATAGGAGGTGTTCAAAGGAAGGTATGTTACTAATGCTTATGCTTAAGAGTAGAGTACAGGTTTTAGACTTTAGGTGTGATCATTTAGAAATTGACTTTGACCCAGACCATAAATTATGTGAATGGTTTCTCTGTAAAGCTCCCAAACATATTTGAGAGATTTCTGATTTTGCAGTGTGATTTACCTAAGGTCCTATTGGCCAGAGCTAATTGTCATGTCTGATTCCTGGATATTTGGACTATTTATACCATATGAAGGGTTTATAACCTAAATGCCTTAGGTGGGTTGAGAGTCTTTAGAGAATAAAGTTGACATGACCTGTCCAGACACAGGAAGACTCTTAGAAGAGAATGTATCCAACATGGCAATCAATCTCCCTCACTAGTTACAACTTTGAGACTCTAGGGCTACTGACCTGCAAATGGAAACTTCCATCTCAACAACTCCCTTTCCCACACTCTAACAATACCCCCACAGAGTATCCAGTTTCATGGAAACAAAGTTTGCTCTTGCTCAAAGAATACTTTCTCTCAACTATTCTGATTAAAGAAAAATTATGTTAATTTTATATTCAGCACATTTACTGAAGTTGTTTATCAGGATGAGGAGTTCCCTGGTGGAATATTTGGAGTTATTTAAGTATACTATCATATCGTCTACAAATAGTGATATTTTGACATCTTCCTTTCTAATTTGTATTCCTTTAACCTTCTTTTGTTGTCTAATTGCTCTGGCTAGAACTTCTCTAGTGCTACATTGAATAGGTAGGGAAAGAGTGGGCAGCCTTGTCTAATGTCTGATTAGACTGGGATTGCTCCAAGTTTCTCTCCATTTAATTTGATGTTGGCTAGTGGTTTGCTGTATATTGCTTTTACTATGTTCAGATATGGGTCTTGAAATCCTCTAACACATGGCCACATGGGAAAACTTCCTGAATAGAATACCAATGGCTTATGCTCTAAGATCAACAATACACAATTGAGAATCTCATAAAATTACAAAGCTTCTGTAAGGCAAAGGATACTGTCAATAGGACAAAACTGCAACCAACAGATTGGGAAAGATCTTTACCAACTTTAAATCTGATAGAGAGCTAATATCCAATATATATAATGAACTCAAGTATTTAGACTAAAGAGAATCAAATAATCCTATTAAAAATGGAGTACAGAGCAAAATAAAGAATTCTCAACTGAGGAATATCAAATGGCCAAGAAGCACCCAAAGAAATGTTCAACATCCTTAGTCATCAAAGAAATGCAAATCAAAACAATCTTAAGATTCCACCTCACCCCAATCAGAATGGCTACGTTAAAAAACTAAGGTAACAGCAGATGCTGGTGAGGATGTGGAAAAAGAGGAACACTCTTCCATTGCTGGTGGGATTGCAAGCTGGCACAACCACTCTGAAAATCAGGATGGCGGTTTGTTGTGAGCCATATCATTCGCCATTATAGGATGGCGCTGGCTTCCACTGCCCATCTGATAACAATAATGAGATGGCGCTGATAATTATCTGATAATAATAATGACTCAGCACAAGTCCTCTTTGCCCAGCCTTATGTTGTTGAAGTGATTCTTGCTTTAGCCTATCCCGTGGCAACAGTAAGACACAGAGCACCTGGGCAGTNAAAGCTCCAGTATATAGGGTGGCCTTGCTAGTCCATTAGTGTTCCNCATAGCATCATGAAAGGCGTTCCTGAATAAAGTGCTGTTGAGAAGGATCTCAGGTGTCGTGTCATTCTTGCTGGTCAAGGCCGGTCGCGACAACGGTTCTCCAGAAAATTGGACATATTCTTACCTGAGGACCCAGCTATACCCAAAAGATGCATATAAAAAGGACACATGCTACATTATGTTCATAGCAGCCTTATTTATAATAGCCAGAAGCTAGAAAGAACCTAGATGTCCTTCAACAGAGGAATGGCTACAGAAAATGTGGTACATTTACACAATGGAGTACTACTCAGCTATTAAAAACACTGACTTCATGAAATCTGCAGGCAAATGGATGGAACTAGAAAATACCCTGAGTGAGGTAACCCACTCACAAAAGAATACCCATGGTTTGCACTCACTGATAAGTGGATATTAGCCCCAAAACTCGGAATACTCAAGATACAATTCCCAGACCACGTGAAGCTCAAGAAGAAGGAAGACCAAAGTGTGAGTGTTTCGGGCCTTCTTAAAAGGGGGAACAAAATAGTCATGGGAGAAAATACGGAGACAAAGTGTGGAGCAGAGACTGAAGGAAAGGCCATCCAGAGACTGCCCCACAATTCAAAGATTGTGCATTGGTTGTTACATGTTGTCTTTTGGCTCCTTTTCTTCATGTCATCATCGGGAATTATTCTCTTTCTCCAGCTTCTGGAATCTGCCTAGTCTTGCTTCTCCTTCCTCAGAGGTATAGTTCTCATAGCGCGTTGATTGTGGGTCTGCCCCAACTCAAAAGATTTCTGACAGGAGACACACAGATGTGGCATCTGGACAATAGGTAGTGAGGAAAGTTATGGCAAGAGTTTGGCTTAATGTGATTCCCTGGTGAGCAATGGGCAATGCCATTCACTTCTAATTCTTCTTGGACCTACCTACCTGAAATAAATATGAGCAACTCTGCCAGAGGAGAACTGTGCATACTTAAAAATGGCTCCCTGATGTAAGAAATCACCTTTCCTTTCCCCTCCTGATAGAAAGCCCTGTTAATTTATCTCTGAGGCAGAATTTAGGGTGAATATTCTTTCTATATCCTTGCTGTTGCTTGGGGAAGAGAGGTCTCCAGAGGATGTTTGCACTGGGAACAATTTTAGCAACAGAAAGTCTGGTGATCTTATACTTAATTGACATGCAATGTAAAGGCTACTTCCTTCTATTGCTAATTGGCCTGTGGTCCATTAACACTGTGAGAAGAGGAACAGCCTTACCCCTGGTCAGTCACTTAAAGAAGCATTGCTTGGGGAAATGCAAATTTCCACTGAGCTCTGTGGAGTAATGAAAGTGCAGGGGAAGTAATGAACTGGGGACTTGTACATACACAGTTCTAAGAATGAATTTTAATTTGGTTGCAGATCTATAATATGTCTGTTAATTTCATCTTTATTCCATTCACTTCTCTGTCAGGTTTTTGAATACATTCTTAAATTTTATTTTTGAGCGAACACAAACCATTTGATTCCTCCCCCTCCCCGCCACTTTGCAGTGTTTGCTATTTTATCTTAATTTTTTTTTATTTGGAAGAGTAACATGTATAAAAGCTACATCATTGTCTGAAAATCTCGACAAACATGTAGTCTAATTTTTTGGGGTTCCTCCATGAACGTTATTGTTTGCTAGAACACCTCTAACCCTGAAACCACTTCAAAGTTGTCCTTGGTGCACAGGGGGCCTTTAGGATTACCTCTCCCCAGTTTTTCTTGTTCAAATATGTGAGGTTTACATTATTTGACATTTCAGTTCGTTTCACAGTTTCCTTCCCCTACAGTAGTGATGTCAGTGGATCCTGAAATTCACTGGGCAAATGCCTACAATTTCACACTGATATGTCTTCAAACTGGTGATTTAAAAGGTATGTGTGGGTAGAAGTGGAAACAGGTGCCAAGTGTGATGATGAATTAAGGGTTGTTGTTAGGCCAGAGAACAGACAGCTGCTTCTTTATTTTTATTTTATTTTTTATTCCTGATTTTATTCCCCTCCCAGTCTACCCTCTGACTGCTCCACATTCCATACCTCCCTGCCCCCCCCATCTCTGTAAGGATGACCTCACCCCCACCCTACCAGACCTCTAAACTCCCTGGGGTCTCCACTCTTTTGAGGGCTGGAGAGATGGCTCAGAGGTTAAGAACAGACAGTTTCTTAACTCTAAGTCATAAAGAAAACTTTAGGGAGGTGTGGCCTGAATCAGACTATGGGATCTGGCTTAAATGTGGAGATGCATCTCATAACAGTTTGGGGTTCTTGGACACTTCCTGAAAGAGTATTTTCTCTTGTTCAGAAACTGTTCCAAAGACTTTCCCTTGACCTGATTCAGTCATCCTCCATATTGATGAGCTTGAAAGGGAGCAAGGCTCCCTATCAAGGGGCTGGAGAGATGGTTCAGTGAATAAAAATACTTGCTCCTCTTACAGAAGACCCAGGTTCTGTTCCTGGAACCCACGTCAATTAGCTCACAACCATCTGTAACTCAAGTTCCAAAGGATCTGACACTTTCCATGGGCTCCTGCATACACGTGTTGGAGACATATACATTTAGGCACAAACACGTACTGATAGAATACATTTAAAATTATTTACTTTAAAAGACATCAGTCATGTTGTTTCTAATATAATGAATGCTCTGTTCCTCTTTAATAATGATCTACCTCAAAATCAAATCATGCCCACTTTCCTAGTAAAGTTCATTCACTAAGATAATTTCATGACAGATTTAATTTTTGTTTGTTTGTTTGTTTGTCCAAATCCAACCGCCTTCATCCTCAAATTTGGAAGAATTAGATATTAAATCTCTCCACCAAAGTTTTCTTTGTAGCATGATAATTACCTACAGGTCAGTTTCAGACACTCTGAAGTGTCTCTGTGTCTGGACAAATGGCACTCCAGCCAGTCCTTGTGTTCTTTGTGAGAAAGGGGATTCCAAGCCTCCCTATTTTGAAGCCAGTTCTTTTCATGTGCTAATTTTGTGACTGCTACAGCAGACCTTCTCCAACTTTCCCTCTGCTCAAAACTACTGCCTCAGTATCTTATGTCTGTATTTAAATTATTTTTTGGCTATAAAAGGTAATTGATGAAAAAAAAAATCTCACATATTTCAACTACAAAACATGATTCTTTCATCAGTATCTGTATTGTGAAATATACACCTTAGTTGAGTTAATAGAACAGACTTATATCATTACCTATATTTGCGGTAAGAACATATAAAATCTACTTTCTTAGAAAAATTTAGGTATCCAAAACAATATTGCTAAAGGCAATAAAACTACCATGAATTCAATTTCCAGAACTTTCTCATTTTAAATCATTGAATATATTCTTTGAACTGCTTCTTTCTAGCTTTCTTCTAGCCTTTGGCAAAAACTACTGTCTTCTCTCATTTTTAGTTTCCCTAGATTAGATTAATATTTGTGATGTTTAACTTTTCACATCAGTCTTATTTCTTTTCATGACATATGCAATTGAATACATACAATGGTATTCAAGAACCTGTAACTGCTAGGGGTTCTGTATTTAAGACTTGTAAGCATTTCATTTTGTTTGGACATAGGTCTAGGTGAACGCGTATGGATGTGCTGCATTCTTCCCTTCTTCCACTGCTTGGTTGATGTGTTTTCTTATCTTGGCTATTCTGAACAATGCTGAGAGAACCCAAGGTGCAGATATCTCTGCAACACCCTGATTTCACATTGTTTTGGTGAATATACAGAGCTGGATTGCTGAATCACGTGAGCTTCATTCACAGATGTTTTACTCCCCCTTTAAATAGATGGTTTGCAATCGCTTGTATTTCAGCTAGATGAGTCTCCTGCTTAAGTGGCTATTGAAGCTTCCCATTTTGTTATTCATATAGTTTTCTGAATCCTTCGCTCAGAAATATCTGCTCTGCTTCCTTTTGAAGATTCCTCTCTGCTGAACATCTTTTGTTTGTATATTACTTTCCTGAAAATGAGTTGTCTTATTTTGAACACCGTGTTTCCTGGGTGTTTGTGTTTTTTTAACCAAATAGGTCGAATTGTAGGTATCTCATAAGTTCTTATGTCATTGAAATAGGTGACTTACTGTATTCATTGTAGTATCTTTTTCTTTAATTTTATTCTCCTTTCTATAGCTTTCCTTAGATCCCTATATAATTGAAGTCATTTCATCATGATTTATGAATTGGCTCTGATAGTAAAGTAATTACAGGCTTCGCGTGTAGTATTCTACAGCGTTTGCACTACAGTTGTAGCATACTACAATAGTTATTGTCGAGTAGTACAATAGACTTGTCTGAACACCTGAGGATTATAGGGGAAGAACAGGCCCAGGAAGAGGAACCCGACCAAAGATCAAGCTGTTGGAGGTACAGCAATGAAGGAACATCTGTTAGCTCGATTGCATATCAACAAGTACCTTTGTGTCGTCAGTGGGATTGTATGCAGAGGCCTGCACATGTGACAGTGAGGGTGGCCTGGGTTTTTAGTGCAGCTGGTGGAGTCCTATTTTCCTTGTGTGGGTGTAAATGTCCACAAGGGTGAAAACCTGTGGAAGTCAGACTACAACAATCTATGTGGGTTCAAGTGATCAAACTCAGGTCTTCAAGCTTGGAAGTAAGCAAAATTATGCGCTGAGTTACCCTCATGTTTGACGTGAAAACTCTGGTTAACCATTGCTAAGGCTTGTGGTGAGTTTGACTTTTTTGTAGGCTACCATTCTTGTGGAGTTTGTTATTGTTTGATTGTCTCATTGCTTACCTACAGCTTCTAAGCTGTTTTTGTGTGTAGATTTAGTATCAAAAAGGGACTCTCGTACACCCCTCTTCAATCCCAGACAAAGAACAATAGACAACTAAGGACTGATGAGAGAGCAAGAATTAGTCATTCCCGTGGATGAGCCCTTCAGTTGGTTATGCATTTTCTAGTGATCAACATGAAATCATATGTTTATGTGTAACACTTAAAGGACTCAGAAGGTTATATTTATATGTTTATGAATTTACACATATATGTAACGATAATGATATAAGAAAAGAAGGCTGTGAATTTGAAAGGAAGTCAAAGGGTACATGGAATGGGTTTGCGGGAAGAAAGGGATGGAGAAAAATTATCTAAATATATTTTAATTTTATAATAATATTCATATAATAAAAATAAAATCACTTGCAACCATGTATTTGCCTGCCTAGTGTGAGTCAGGGACCACTTACTCACATGCCTCCACTGCTGAGTGGAGAAGAAAACAGCTTGTTAAAATGGTTGGCCAAAAACACCACCTTACATTCTTGGTTAATTTTTTTTTAAAAAAAAAACGTAATGCCATCTATAAGTTTTTACCTATACATTTAATTCCCTTATCTAGATTGTAGTCATGCATTTATGATTTAGTTATTGACTACACATAAGATTTCATTATTTTTACTGAAGAAGTAGAAAATTCTTGGTAGAGTTGTACCAGGCTTGGTTGAAGACAACAGTTTGTTGAAACTCCACCTGAGTTCATAGTTCCACAACCCCACATAATCTTAAGTCACTGGAAGTTGCTGTACTAAGGGTAATGGCTTTGAAGAATTCTTCACTGACATATAGGGTGGCAAACCTCAACACATCCTAGGACATCTCTTTAATTGATGTTAATTAACTGCCAATTCTATTAGGAAGCAAATGTTAAAGCCTAAGCAGATCATAGAACCTCACTTTTCTTCCCATTCTCTGATAATTTTTCTGGAGTTTAGTAGCAAGCACTGGTCAGAGACAAGACCATATTATGCTACATGTGCCTAGTACATACAAGTATTACCTTTAAACGATGTTGTTTGGGAATGTATGCTTGTAAATAAGGAAGCAGAGTCCAGAAAAGATGAACCTTGGAGCTCAGAATAAATGTTTCTTTGTGGATTACTGGCTACATGAATGAATTGATTAGAAATATATAAAATCAAGAGAAGCTTCAATAATTTAGTGATAATTCAATAATTTAGAAATGATAGCATTTCTAAAATGAGTGGAGAAGATACATCTGTTTATTGCCCAATTACAATACATAAGAAGTCTTTTACTAACCAAGTAATAGCTTTTTGTGTTCTAGTTCTGAAGCAATTTTTTTATGTCATGTCAAGTATATGGTAATTCAATATTTTCATAAAAGATGAAAAAGCATGCATCATTATTTGTTACACACCATTACTTTTTTCTTTTTTAAGACAGGGTTTCTCTGTGTAGCCCTGGTTCTGGCTGTCCTGGAACTCACTCTGTAGACCAAGGGGGTCCCGAACTCAGAAATCCGCCTGCCTCTGCCTCCCAAGTGCTGGGTTTAAAGGCGTGTGCCATCACTGCCTGGCTATACCATTACTTCTTAAAGTCATACTACTTTTTATTAATGAAAATCTGTTCCTGGAAAATATCGATACATATAGGTGTATCATACACATCCATCCTGCTCACATTCTCCTGTCTCCTGTCTCATGTTTGCCTATTCCAGTATAGTTGGTTTTGTTAGTGTATGTGTCTTTGATCTAGAGTTTGGGTCTGGTAGAGACAGGGGTCTCAGCAATAGCTAGTCACCAAAAACCAACAGCCCCCCCTCTTTGAGTAGTTCAGCAGTAAAGTATAGGCCCCCTGGGCTACTTCCAGTTTAGTGACTGATTGTTTACAAGGTCAGTCTAGTGTGACCCAGGGTAGGTCATCGTACCTGTTTGTTACTTAATGAACATACAGGTTTGTGTAGACTTTTGTATTGCACATATAGATCTCCTGGCCTCCACCCTTCATATTATTCATTCATGATGTCGTGACTTCCACCCTCTAAATGGTACCACTGACTTCCAGTTAACCTCAAGTTATTACCAGATATTGAGACAATGAACAGAAATGAAAGGCCACACAGTCTATAGAGGGGAATAGGGACACCATTTCCTTTTCTTATCGTATTAAATTAATTACTTGGGGTTATATATTGTAAGTGCACCTTGTTTTCTTTCTTTGAACTATTTAATCCATAATCCCTGAATTTGTAAAACGGTCCTCCTTTAATATTGACATTTAACCCTCTATACTTGTGTGGAGGGTTGGAAACAGAATGGCATGGAGAATGAGAAAAGGAACCCTATTCCTTCAAAGAACATCTCCTCACTCACCATGGAATAGGACCAACTCAAGAGAGACAATATTACTACATTTATTGTATTCCAAGGATCCTCACATTCAGAAGGATCTCTCTTGGTTGGAAATACATTGATGTGAAAGATGCCCCTTTCTGGAGGACGACTAGACACTGGGTACAGAGCCATGAATAAATGTTAAGGGTCAGTCCTTGTTTTAGCAATGTGTGAAACACAGGATGCAATAATATCTATTTATTCCCACTTCAGTTCTATTGTGTTTTCTGTCGATTTAGGTAATATCAGGGTTGGAAGATAAAAGACTGAGCTTTAATATGTAGGCTCTAAATGTAGCTTTAGCCCAAGAGCCAGGCTGAAATATGCCACTGGTGGCTTTTCACTTAGTCTATATAATGTGGGACTAGCTTCGAATCAGCAGAACAGCACCATTCTGTCAATTAGATAACCTGTGAGACAAAATTGCTATACACTATCCAACGAGGATAAGAGGGTGATACAATCAGTATGCTTTCACTGGGGGCTTAGGAGAAACATTAAGTTTTTCTGGCCAAAAATCAATATGTATTCATTATAAAATATCTGACAAGGGCTAAGAATGCAAGAATATGGATAATGATAGGGCATTTGCCTAATATGTACAAGGCATACATTTGATTCCCTGAACAAAAAGAAAGAGAAAAGAAAAAAATAGACTTTGTACATAGAAATTGTAAAAAGATGTCAGCAATAATGGCACAATTGATTTAATATCCATAGAAGGCTTTGATAAAATACAACAGGTATCAGAAATGCTGCCTTGCTGCCCACAGAACAGAATAAATACATGTTTGAGACCATAGCAATATAGAGTCAAGTGAATAAATGATTGTAAGTAGAATTCATCTTTACAGAATTATTCCAAACACTGTATGTAGACATAAAATCTCCTAGGTACTGTGTGTATACACAGAAACACTGTGTTATGCAGGTATATCAGAAATGTGTGCACAGCTTACTTTAAACAAATTGAATATTAAAGTAGGAAAAATATGACTTAGTTATAGAAACATGACAAGTTCTACTTCAACCAGGAGGTAAGCTAAAGTCCCAAATGATAAGTCATTTTGTTATCCTGTTCCCAGGGATGATGTTACAAGAGGGGTACATTACCTTTTGGTAGTGTTTCAAAAATCTGTAAATCCAGATTGATGATTCTATTCCTATTTATTTATTGATTGATGATTATATTCTTAACTACTAAATTTGAAGAGATTTATCATTTTCCTTTTAAACTACTATGTTAAAGATACTTTTTCATACAATATTCTGACCATTAATTCCCGTCTCCCAGCTCCTCTCATGTCATCCTCAGCCAACCCTATGCCTACTTTCTCACTCTGTCCTTAGAAACCAAACATGGGGGCAAAACAAAACAAAACAAAAGCAAGCAAACAAAACAAAATCCAAATTGAAAAACCAAAACACATGACACACACACATAGAGAAAACATAGCACAAAATTGAAAACCATATTTTGCCAGTAAAAGATCAGTGAGATGAGAGAAGCTGACCATGATTCTTCGTAGCTGTCAAGGAGTTTGTGTCTCTAGCTGCATATGTAGCAGAAGATGGCGTAATCGGCCATCACTGGGAATAGAGGCCCCTTGGTCTTCCAAACTTTATATGACCCAGTACAAGGCAAGGCCTGGGCCAAGTAGTGGGAGTGTGGGTAGAGGAGCAGAGGTTTGGGGGAGGGGTATAGGAAACTTTCGGGATAGCATTTGAAATGTAAATAAAGAAAATAATAAATAAATAAATAAATAAATAAATAAATAAATTTTAAAAAAATCAAACAAACAAATAAAATAAAAACAAAGCAAAACAAACAAAGTAGCTATAAGCTAGCAAAGCCTTGTGAACTACTGGCACACACGGTAGGATGATATCCTGACTAAAATCATAGATACAACTGAGATGGTCATGGTGTGGCATGGTCAGTTTGTTTGAACATTTCCTCTCTTCCTTCTCCTTCTTCTATAAAGTTCCCTTAAAACAAACGGGCATGTTCTATATTGAAGGCACATCACAAAAATTAAAGTCCTAATTTTAACATAGCCCTAATACTTCTAGAGCAAGTTAGCACTCCGAATCTAAGTGAAATCCTGCAAGATACATTGTATCTGAATAAAATTTGTCAGGTTAAATCAGTTTTCTCACCTGTCTTGTTCTAATTTATGATTCAGCCCCAATCTTTGCATAATATATTGTACTGTTTTTGTTCTTTTTTGGGTTTTTTTGTTTGATTTTTGAGTACTCAAACTTCATCTGCGCTCCTCTACCTTAGATTTATGAAGCATAAACAGAGTTCTCTATTTATTAACACAGAAACGGATGCTGAAGTCAGCAGGAAGGAAGGAAGCCTGTAAAAGAGCACTTTGAATTTTTTTTTTTTTTTTAATGGTGTCTAACAGAGTGAAATTACATATTGCTCATCTGGTCTTGATTGTTAATTACAGTGTCATTTGCTTTAGGCTACCTAGTTCCCTAAAACACCCAAATAATATATCACTATAATAACCAAATAAGTGTGCATATCCAAACTTATTGTCTTCAGGGAGGTTCATTTTTATACTGCTCACAGGGAAAAATGAATCCTGAATTTCGACTCGTTAAGAGCTAGGGTCTCAAGCAGTAAGAGGTAGAATGAACCAGTAATGTGCTAGTCATGGTTTTATCAGCAAACTGAAGCACTTAAGTCAGTTCCACTTGGATAGGATATGCATTTCCTTGTACAAAGGCACACTTCCTTGCTCTGTAGGAGCGGAGGGATCTACATCAAAGTGGTGCAATAGTTAAAAACAGCTAAATCTTCTTTATGTTTACCCAAGAAGTTTAATCTTTAAATCTTTTACCTCAGTTACAAAAGAAAATCCCCTTTGTGGAGAGAGTCTAAAAGAAAACAAAGGAGTCTGAATGCATTATATGATTTTTTTTTTCCTCATGTTTGAAGCTCCTAGTCAGAAATGATGAAGCCATTACTACAGTAGTTTCATAAACACTCTTATTACACCTCTGGTGTTATTGCCTGCTCT
Source organism: Mus pahari (assembly GCF_900095145.1). Taxonomy (NCBI): domain Eukaryota; kingdom Metazoa; phylum Chordata; class Mammalia; order Rodentia; family Muridae; genus Mus; species Mus pahari. The sequence goes on from NC_034603.1 coordinate 59,544,268, forward strand.
TTCAAACAACACAACAATAATAGAAGTTAATATAACTGAGAGAAAAATTGTAAAACAAACAGCAGATGGGGGAGGGAGTTATATTGCAAAAGCAATTCTTTCATCTTGTCAAGAAATGTATAAAAGTCCCAAAAGCAAAAGAACAAAGAGTAGAAATAACTTAGAGTATTTAAAACATGGTTAGGCTATAAATAATACAGCCAAGTCGGTTATTAAATAGAAGCTTATACAGGCAGATACTGTAGATAACTTTTAGTGACCACTGTGGTAAGTGTGAAGAAGAGGAAGAAGTTTTGTTGAAATGAATTAGGGGGAAAATTATACTTTCATGAATTGTTCTAAACAGGATAACATAGTGTGTGTGTGTTTGTGGTGTGAATATATATATATATATATATATATATATATATATATATATATATATGTATATATCTACAAAAGTGCATTACTGTAATTTCTGTTGCAATCTAAATAAACAAAATAAAATATTTATATACTTATAAATGGAAGTGAATAATCAGAAAAGAGAGTTAATATAATTGGCTAAAAGTATTTTGAACTCTAAATTTATTTAACATGCCATCTTTAAAACAGCCTTACTTAACCTTCCTTTCTTCCATCTTAGATGAGTTTAGACTTCCCCATTGTCATTCACTCCATTAGACAATGATATTGATCACAATTATAATCATCTTTTATTGTAGCAGTTCTCTGCACTAGAGATAGTAGTTGAGTGTCAGGTTATTATTATTGTTATTCCTAGTGACTTTTACAGTCTAAGAATTCCTCTAGGAGTATAATGTCTTCCTGAAGAATGCCATTGTTGCCGCTATTTTGTTATTATCAAAGAAAACAGTAATCAGTAAATTTTGTAAAAAAAATAGTTTAAAACTCAGAAAAATATTAAGCTCAATAATAGCATACTAGCATACAGAACTATGTCCATTAAAGCATAAACTAAATTAAGTTCAGAGGTTTAGTGTTTATATTCCTGGGATTGTAGGGGGAAATGATCCTCAACATTTCAAAATTTAAGGCTCAAATCTGTTAAATTATCAGGTTCAATGTTATATGAGAATAACTTATATCTGTCGCATTTTTTTATTTCTGTGTATATATACCGTGTATGCATATATGTGTGCAAGTTTCTTTGATTTGATTGTATGGAGCCCTGAGGTAGACATCAGGGGCTTTTTCCTCTGGTTGCTGTATTACATTTGATACAAGGTATCTTTCTGAGCTGGGAAATCATTATCTTGGCTAAATTGAGCTAGCCAATGAGCTCCCAAGATACTCCTGACACTCTACTCTGTCCTGAAGTTACAGGCATGGTCACCACATTGGGATTTTTACAACAGTTTTGAGGATGTTCACTTGAGCCCATGGCCTTGCAGAGCTAGTACTTTATCCACTGAAAGCTTTTCTCAGTTTACCATCTCTATCTTCAGGTTATTCTCAGGAGTTCTGTTATGCTGGCATCCATGCACTGCACAGGTTAAGTTTACTCCCATGATTCACTGACTCCTGTTTCTTCCCATCCCTAGCTTTCACTCCAGTACTCTCTCAATATGCCCTAGTTAGTTGACTTCCCTCAAGAACATAAGAAAGTGCGTTGAAATCTTTGAAAGATTCTTTATGCTAAACTAGATACATAAATATTGAATTCTCTCACTATGTATGCATGTGTTTTAGGAGCTCCTCACACCTACACAGCATCTGTGCGTTTAAGAAGTTCCTCTTCGGTCCTCATGCTACCCAAAGGCAACTTGACAGGGATACAGAGAAAGCTCATTCACAGAAGGTGACTGTTTGGCTCTGTTATGAATAATGCTACTTCCTTTATTCATGTATTTATTCTTTTATTCACTACATATGTACGTTTTGTGAGCCAGTTTTTGTATTGGTGATTGTCTTGTGTACTGCAAACACAAACTCATACAACAAACAAAATTGAAAACAAACCACTTGTCCTCAAGGAATTCACAAATGGAAGTACATGAACTACATATGATAATGGACTGATAAAGAATAGTCAAGAGAGTTTACAGAATGTTCTTAGAAAGCAGAGTTGTTCTGTTTTCCTCATTTCAGCCACATTGTGTACGGCACAAAGAAGACACTCAAGGCATATTTTATAGATGAAAACACCTATTGTCTTCCAACAATAAATAATGTATGTCTATGATGCTTTCTTCTCCTCTATCAATTTTAATGCTCTCTTTCATTTTGACCATTGCTGTGAGGGCATTCTGCTGGAGTAGGTTTTGTGCCAAGGATCTACTACAGTAATATAAAATAAATCCCTCAAAACCAAATTCAACTCCCATCATGTTTCTGTGTTAGGAGCTATTTACATTCCCTGGAAAAAGATAGCAACACAACTTCTGGTGAACCAAGATCTCGTGTGTGTGTGTGTGTGTGTGTGTGTGTGTGTGTGTATGTGTCCCAGACTATGGGACCATGAAAGGCAACTTGTTTTCTGGTCGAGCAAGGTTCAAACCCTGGAGACCCAACAGATTAATCTGCAAGGGACAGAAGGTCCATTTGCCATGCTCCCAGACAGGAGGACCCAGCTCCATAATACTGTGGCCAGCAGTCATGTAGGCTGTCTGGACTCCACCCCGACAGTTACCTGGCATTAGCCAGGTATGCTTCTCCCCACAGTTACCTGGCAACAACAAGGTAGCCCAAGCCCACTATAAAAGGGGCTGCTTGACCCCTCCTCTCTCTCTTAAGCTCTTGCTCTTACTTACTGTCACCTTTCTCCCTCCTTCTTCCCCTCTTCTCCTCTCTCTCCACATGATCATGGCTGGCTTCTACTTCCCTACTCTTCCCCTGTTTCTGCTTTTCTATAATAAATGCCTTAAAACCGTGGATCATCTCTGCTCACTGAGATCTGCTGAGCTGGAGCAATGAGTGGAGCAGGCTTCCGGATAAGGAGCAGCAGGAGTCTAACCTCCTGCCAGGAGGCCTTCCTATGCTCCAGCCACAGCTATAAGCCAACCCAAACTGCTTGCCCAGCTAGCAGCCTGAGCTAGCCAGACACTCTCATCCCTGTGGTAACCTGCTAGAGCTGTCCCCTTACCCTCTCTTCAGCCTCCTGTGCTAGAGTCCACCCGAGGATCTGTTCTCAGCTCTTCCAAGACATACACAGTGGTCTGGGATGTCCGAAAGCGAGAACCTGTTGTCCCTGGCCTCATGCGGTCCAGGGACCCCCAAACCAGCTCTTCCATGGTGCCCAGTGGTAGTCTGTAGTGCCCAAGAGTTGGAGCTGAGGCTGCACCTTCCCCACCCCTTGGAGCAGGGTTCTGCTGCCTGTGAAGCCTGACTACAGTCCCACGGAGGTTCCCTAGGGTCTCGCTGCAGTGTCCCCCAAGCTCTGCTGGGAAGTGGGTCTCTCCCACCTCTTTACTTCCCCATGACCAGCATCCTGCACCAGACCTCAAAGTTAAAATAAATCAGGAAGATACTTAGTTTTATTGTACTTTTTCAAGCTCTGAAACAATTTTTTTCTTTGCATTTTGTATGAATCCGACATGTTTAAGTAAGCGAAGGCATTGTTGGTTGATTTAAGAATAAATGAATTCTAGAGGTTGCATTGTAAAAGTTCAAGGAAAAGGTCGATATTAAAGTAGATAAGTGAGCAAAAGAGTCAGGCTTATTGGCAAGTCAAAAACACAGCCAAAAATGAAAGCACAAAAGCTTTCAAGTGGGGCTAGCACTACACAGGGCAGTGGACAACAGGGCATGAGACAACAGTGTCGCAAACTGTGCTACTCCACTGCACTCTAGTCTTCCAGCTGTGCAGTGGCACTCCCCACGATGCCCAGGATGGCCATCTGTAATCTCTTAGACCTGCTTGGGCTGGTCACTTGTTTTACAGATGTCCTCATGTCAAGCAACTGAGTTATATACTCTGGTACTTCAACCTATTCATAATTACAATAGAAGAATTCTTCAGATTTGAAAATGTGTTGAGATAGCAAAAGGAAAAAAAACTGCTGGGCTCACAGGTTCTAATTGAACTCTGTAATATTAAACAGGAAGGTCCTTAGTTATAATTCTATAAGAAAATATTGATCAAAATAGTCTATAGAAAGTGTAGTGCATTTCGAGGCTAGGTCAACGTCAGTATAACCAAATTTATAGATTTGTCTTTCCAGAAGGGTGTCCTATGGTACATCTTGTACTTGTAACCCATTTTCATAAACTTCATAGTAATGTTCACTTTTTATTAGTCATAGAAAGCTGTGGAGCCTTTTCTGAAATGTAATCTTGTCCTGTATAACATTTTTTATTATTGAAGACAGGAGAGATACAGCTTAATGAACAGTCCTAACTGATGATGAATGATCCTACCAAACTCACATATTGACGGTTACAGGGTAATGTTTTATTCCCCTCCAGATACATAGGTATACACACACCACACACTACACACACACACACACACACACACACACACACACAAACACACACATATCTATACATCTATACATCTATACATATATGTTTACACATACACGTACATATATATATATATATATATATATATATATATATATATATATATTCTGGACCCTATAAAGGTAATATGAAGAATGTTTGCATGTGTGTTTGTGTTCTTAAGGTTATATTATCAAGTATACAAGTTTTGTACTTGCTTCTCTAGATTAACAATTTATTGTTAATTAATAAGGTTCAGCCATTCCCTTGGCAGTAAGTCTGAAGAACATAAGGGAAAGGAACAATCAAGCACTCAACCACCTGTGGGTTTATTTTTTCTCTCCTTTTGGCTATAGATAGGTTGCATCACAATGAGAAAATGCAATCTCGAACTGCAAATCAAATAAACCATTTTTTTTCTTGCTCTATGTCAGAACATTTACTGCTGCAACAGAAATAAAAGTAGAATAGTTTAGTGCTCACCTATTCTACATGTGCATGGGGGGCATGTTTTTGCTCATATGTGTGATATTGTATACATGTGTACATGTTTATGAAGGCCAGATTCTTGTGATGAATAGTCTGCTTCAAATGTCCTCTAACGTAACATTGTGGTGACGTTTATTCATTTCTAATTCATTTTAATTAATATTTTAATTAGTTTTATTTTTATTCATGTGTCTGTGGGTTTGCTTTATCTATGTATTTATCTATGCATCATGTGCATGCCTGATGCCAATGGAGTCCAGAAAACAGCATCAGGTCTTCTGTCCTGGAGTGACAGATGTCTGTGATCCACCAGGTAGTAATTGGAACCAGGTTCTCTGGAAGAGGAACACACACCCTTAACCATCTAGTAGTCTTTTCATCCCTCTCTAAGTAGTAATCTTTTTAAAAAGTTGACATCATACTTTTCTGCCATGCATTGCGATTACACTGATGGCCTCTTACATTTTCTCATCTCCCTCCCAGTTCTGCAAGCCTCCTTTGTCTTCCCAAATGGTACCCTTTCCTATCTTAAGACAGAGTCTCTTACAGAACCAGTAACTTGTGATTTCAGCTATGTTGGGCTTATTTTGACTGGCCACTAAGCCACAGTGAAACTCCTGCCTCTAGCTTGCCAAGAGTGGGATTACAGTACATGCTACTGTGCCCAACCTTTTAGGTGGGTTCTGAGACTATAAACTCAGGCTCTCTTGATTGGACAACAAGCACCTTGCTGACCAAGACACATTTCTCATGCCCCCATTTTGATATTAGTTCCATATCCTTAAAACATTTTAATTCCCTCTGCTTCCTTTGAAAATGAATCTATTCTATTTTCCTTTTTATTTTTCATCCTGTATGGTTTTAGTCTGCTGTCTGTGGATATTATTCTCTACATGAGTGATATCACTCAAATAAGGTATGGAGACCAGTTGACATTTTCACATAATTGGTGAGATCCTCAGGCAAGGAGACAAATATAACACATTCCCTGCAGACCACTGCAATATTTCCCTTGGTGTTCATAGCTCCAGGGTATTGAGAGGGACTCTCTGAGCTGCTTGTTAACCAGCAGCAAATCCCACCTAATCACTGCTGCAGGGAGCAGCTGGCTTTTGACACTTTGAAACCCTTTCCAGTTTCCAGCTAGCTGGGCACATGGGGAGACTGAAGTTTTGCCTCCCTGTCCCTCCTTCATTACTAATCTCTTTTAATGGGAGTCAGCTGATTTCCTTAACAGTGAAGACTTGAGCTTAGAAACCACGACGACTCCTATTGCAGCATGATTGAAATTTCGTGAAGGAATAGATGGAGTGGAATGAGCCAATTTCAAGACAGATCTAAACGTCTATGCAGACATTCCCAGAGGCTAACCTGATGGAGACAATCCGGGATTGATATTCACCCTTATCTGGTTGCTTAGGATGAATCAAGTCAATAAAAACTAGAACTAACCATGACAGGAATATGTCTGCTATTTTCTTTCCTGGGCCGTTAAACCTGACTACCTCTTGTGTTCATGACTGGACAACAAACTTTGTATCAGAATAGTTTTTCTTTTGACATTCAATTGAATCAGCTTATAATTATGTTCAATATAACATTTTTAATATTTTATGACTTCCCTGTTTTTATTTTTTTGGCTTTTTGATCTGGGCAAATTTATGCCTTCACATTCTAATGTATGTACATTTTAAGCACAAATTTATATCTACTGGCTATTATCAAATTAAGTAATATAGTATCACTATTAAATAACTGTACCTCCAATATAACTTGCTAGCTTTCCAATAATCTAACAAACTATGCAACTAGAATGAATGAAACAGGAATAATCTTGATACTGAATATTGAGTTGTTCATGGGTCTCTGAGACTTCCCTGACAAGCAAGCAGAGTTCAAATACACTGGAGGCAGGAGGGCAGTTCAGTTCAACATGCCTAATTAACTAGTGTTAATAAAAACCGAGTCTGACCTGGAATAGTTATTTTAGGCATATTTAAGCACAGCACAATTTGGTGAAAACTTTGAGAGTGATAACTATCTCAATCTTATGTGCACAGTAAAGTACACATAAGTCTCTTTGAGGGCCAATCTAAGCTAAATAAAGATCGAATGTGACTATATCAAAACTCTTTGAAAGCAATAGGGGAACCTGGAATATTAGCCCATCTTTTATGATGATTGGCTGACAAAAATCAAGCTTACGATAAAGATCTAAGGGAGGATCACATGAGGTCTCTGGCCACACAGTGCAACCATCTCTGGTCTAAAATATACATTTGCTGTCAGGTTTTGGGTATATAAAAGATATAAGATTCCTTCCTTTGAAGGATCAACTCTGGGCTAACATTCCAGATTCTCCTAGTGCTTTTTCATAAGTACATGGACCCCTGTACCTTCTATAAAGTTTATCCTCAGCTTGAGAAAGCAATGCCCTACCTTGCAGACAAAATCATAGTCAAAATGTACAGTTCCCCTCATATTTCTTCCCCAGATGATCACTAAATATTTAATTTCTAAATTAAGTATTTTAATTGTTTGAGCATTTTATACAATAAATGAGTGATATTATATTGTTGGTGTATTTAAAATATTATTTGACATGTTAACTTTTCTCTGATGTGGTAGAATCTTTGAGAAAGTTTTCTTAATATATCCTCTATGTTATTTCCTGGAAGGTATCTTCTTTTTCTTTCTTTCTTTTTTTTTTAATAGGTTTGCTGCTTTTTAAAAAAAGTATCTTCATTATTTACATTTCAAATGTTTTCCCCTTTCCAAGTCTCCCCTTAGGACCCCCCCATATTCCAATCCTCCTCCTCTTGCCTGTATGAGGATGCTCCCCCAACCACCCACCCATTCCTGTCTCCCTGCCCTGGCATTCCCCTACACTGGATCATCAAACACCCTCAGACCTAAGGGTTGCTCTTTCCACTGATGTCCATCAAGGTCATCCTCTGCCACATATATGGATGGAGCCATGGGTACCTCCATGTGTACTCTTTGGTTGGTGGTCCAGTACCCAGGAGCTCAAGGGGATTTGGCCAGGTGACACTGATGGCAACCCATGGGGCTGCAAACCTCCTCAGCTCCTTCAGTCTCTTCTCCAACTCCTCCATAGGGGACCCTGCATTCAGTCCAATGGTTGGCCTCAAACATCTACCTATGAATTTGTCAGGCTCTGGCAGAGCCTCTCAGGAGAAAGCCATATCAGGCTCCCATCTCAAGTACTTCCCAGCATCCACAATAGCTTCCAGGTTTGGTGACAGTATATGGGATGGATCCCAGGTGGGGTAGTCTATGGATGGCCTTTCCTTCAGTCTCTGCTCCACACTTTGTTTCCATTATTTTCTCCTATGAGAAGTTTGTTAGCCTTTCTAATAAGCCTTTCTAATAAGCACTGAAGCATCCATTCTAGGGCTTCATATCATCTGTGAATTTAATCTTGGGTATTCCAAATATTAGGGCTAATATCCACTTATGAGTGAGTACATACTGTGTGTGTGTGTGTGTGTGTGTGTGTCTTGTGACTGAGTTACCTCACTCTGACATTTTCAAGTTCCTTCCATTTGCCTAAGAATTTCACGAAGTCATTGTTTTTAGTAGCAGAGTAGTATTCCATTCTGTAAATGTACCACATTTTCTGTATCCATTCCTCTTTAGAGGGACATCTGGGTTCTTTCCAGTTTTTGGCTATTATAAATAAGTCTGCTATGAAAATAGTGAAGCATGTGTGCTTACTAAATGTTGGAGCATCTTCTGGGTATATGCTCAAGAGAGGTACAGCTGGGTCCTGAGATAGCACTGTGTCCAATTTTCTAAGGAACTGCCAAACTGATTTCCAGAGTGGTTGTACCAGCTTGCAAACCCGCCAGAAATGGAGGAGTGTTCCTCTTTCTCCATATCCTTGCCAGCGTCTGCTGTGACCTGAGTTTTTTTCTCTTAGCCATTCTGATTGGTGTGACATAGAATCTCAGGTTTGTTTTGATTTGCATTCCCCTGATGACTAAGGATGTTGAACATTTCTTTAGGTGTTTCTTGGCCATTCAAGTTTCCTCTGTTGAGAATTCTGTTTAGCTTTTTTGCCCATTTTTAATAGGGTTATTTGGTTCTCTGGATTCTAACTTCTTGAGTTCTTTGTATATTTTGGATATTAGTGCTCTATTTAATTAAGGATCGGTAAATATCTTTCCCAAACTATTGGCAGCCATTTTGTCCTATTGACAGTGACCTTTGCCTTACAGAAGCTTTTTATGAGGTCCCATTTGTTGATTCTTGATCTTACAGCACAAGCCATTGGTGTTCTGTTCAGGAAATTTTCCCTGTGCCCATGTGCTCAAGGCTCTTCCCCAATTCCTCTTCTATTAGATTCAGTGTATCTAGTTTTATGTGGAGCTTTGACCATGCAGATAAGAATGGAACAATTTGCATTCTTCTACATGTTGACTGCCACTTGAACCAGCACCATTTTTTGAAAATGCTGTCTCTTTTCCACTGGATGGTTTTAGCTTCTTTGTCAAAGATCAAGTGACCATAAGTGTGTGAGTTCATTTCTAGGACTTCAATTGTATTCCATTGACCTACCTGCCTGTCAATGTACCAATACCATGCCATTTTTATCACTATTGCTCTGTAGTACAGTTTGAGGTCAGGGATGGTGATTCCCTCAGAAGTTCTTTTATTGTTAAGTATAATTTTTGCTATCCTTGTTTTCTGTTATTCCAAATGAATTCGAGAATTGCTCTAACTCAATGAGTTGGAATTTTGATGGGGAATGCATTGAATCTGAAGATTGCTTTCAGCAAGATGGCCATTTTTACTATGTTTATCCTGCCAATCCAGAAGCATGGGAGCCCTTTCCATCTTCTGAGGTCTTCTTCAATTTCTTTCTTCAGAGGCTTGAAGTTTTTGTCATGCAGATCTTGCACTTGTTTGGTTAGATTCACACCAAGATATTTCATATTTTTTTGTTACTATTGGGAAGGGTGTCATTTCTCTAATTTCTTTCTCAGCCTGTTTATTCTCTGAGTAGAGGAAGGCTACTGATTTGTTTGAGTTAATTTTATATCCGGCCACTTTGCTGACGTTGTTTATCAACTGTAGGAATTCTCTGGTACAGATTTTTGTGGTCACTTAAATATACTATCACATAATCTTCAAATAGTGATATTTTTACTTCTTCCTTTCCAAATTGTATCCCTTTGACCCCCTTTTGTTGTTGAATTGCTCTAGCTAGAACTTCAAGTACTATATTAAACAAATAGGGAGAGAGTGGGCAGCCTTGTCTTGTCTCTGGTTTTAGTGGGATTGCTTCAAGTTTCTCTCCATTTAGTTTGATGTTGGCTACTGGTTTGCTGTATGTTGCTTTTTACTATGTTTAGATATGGGCCTTGAATTCCTGATCTTTCCAAGACAATTAACATGAAAGGATGTTGAATTTTGTCCAAAGCTTTTCCAGCATCTAATGAAATGATCATATGTTGTTGTATTTTACCTTTGAGTTTGTTTATGTAGTGGATTGTATTGTTGGATTTCGGTATATTGACTGTCCCTGCATACCTGGGATGAAGCCTACTCGATTTTGGTGAATGATCTTTTTGATTTGTCTTGGATTTGGTTTGTGAAGGTTTATAGTTTTGATTGTAACAATATTTACATATCCATCACAATATTTTTTTCATCTTACTTTACAAGATATGTTGGGGAAAATGTTTTGACAACTATTGTATTCTCAGTGATAATATAGAGCAGAAAAGATAGAAGTTTGAATCAACATAGCTAAAAATAAAGGAAATATTTAAAATAGAAATATTTAAAATAGAAATATGTACCAAAGAGTATATTTTAATAATTGTAGTCTCATAATTATGAATTTGTTAAATATTTCAATTGCAGACACTAATTACTTGACATTGCTCTAGGTACTTTGCAAACAGTTCTTTTAATCCCTTGTCATGTTGGTACATTTGACATCTCACATTAAATTTAAATATTAAATCATTTTCAAAAACAAAAGCTAAAAACTTGAACCAGTATTGGACACTTTGACTCTAAAACTAGAGACTTTGTAAGAAATAGCTGTGCATACGCATGCATAGTTGTTAATATCTGAATCATCCTTGAGTATGATTTTTTAAATCTTATTCTTAATCCCCACTAAATATGCAGACATCTGCTAATCAAGAGAGGGCATGTATGCATTTGTGCTTTTTTGCATGTCTGTGAAGGTCATATGTGCACACATCGTTGGTAATACAGACATGTCTCACTCATGGCAACTGGCCCAGAGCCAAGTGAGGCTCAATAAGATTATGGTCCAAAGCAGGAGCACAGCTTACTATAATACTGTGATTTTTTTCCCTGTGATTGGTATTTACACAACTGTGTGCCTCTTGACCATGTAGTTTGTGGATAAACAATTAAATAGTTTGTACATGCTTGGAAGGTTATAATTTAGGGTGTTAATGAAGGTATACAAAGCCCTTACTGAGAATAACTTATAGTCTGTAATATTAGTAATGATGCATATATAACAAGTGGGTACATTGGAATATCAACTGATGAAGTCAGTGAGAAAATGAGTAGAGTGGCAGTTCAAAGCTTTAAAATTAGAACTGCCACATTGTCAGGCTATACCATACCTATAAATATATCTAAAGGAATCAAAATCACCTATTACATAGATATTTGAATATATACTTGTTGTACATCATCCATAGCATCCAATTTATGGAATGATTCTATATGTCTACTAAATGATGAATGGAATCAAAACATGTGGTCTGCTACACAATGGTGTCTCCTTTCATGATAAAGAGTAAAACCACATAATTTGTGGAGAGATAAGCAGAAACTGGAGACCACCCCACTATGGTAAATAAGCCCAACTCATGTAAAGAAATACCACATTTTCTCCTACATGTGGGATGCAAATTTTATATGCAAACACACCACCAACCTGAAATGGAAGACTTGAATAGTTTGTAAAGAAGAGGACCAGTAAGCAAGCAAGGACAGAGGATGCAAAGAGGGAAATAGAGAGTGACTATGGCCAAACTACATGATGATTTTGAGTAAAAGTTTCATTATGAAGCTCAACACTGCATACAACAAATGTATGTATTTAATCATTAAAACTCACCATGTATCCGTGGGTCATGCTGCCATTATAAGACAGAAATGTTGTTTTGAACTAAATGCCTTTAGGTTTTATATATTTCCTTTTTCTCCAAATTTTATCCAACTATGACCTTTATGGAATTTTATTGGCAATATTCTACTATTGACAGCAATTTAATATTATCCTGGTTCTTTAATGTTATACAGCATTGGTGGGGAGAGTACATTATGTTTGTGTGTGTGTGTGTGTGTGTGTGTGTGTCTTTGTGTCTTTGTGTGTATGTGTAATATAAAATAAGACTCTCAGAGGCCCACACAGCTCAGGGGATGTATAATTAGCAGTACATTTGCACTTTCCCTGACATGAGACTATTAAGTTTATGTTCTAGGAGCAAGGCATGTATGACGCAGAAGATCACTAGTCTCCTGTGGGGTCTAAACTAGATTTTGGGCATGATGTGGAATGCTGTTTTTCTCTTTGAGTGTACTTACAGGAATTATTTAAAGCTATAATAAATAATAGATTAAGAGTTAATCAGTGGGAATAATGTCATTTTTTTCTGTGATTATTTACTGCAGCTTTGCTCCAGGAGTGTTTAAACATGTTGTATTATTAAAACTTGGACTTTTGCCAACTAAGTAGTTTGAATAAATCTGTTCTCATGATGCTTTAATTATAAAGAAGATACTTCTGTAAGTGAGTTATTAATGCCCTTCTTAAGATCTTCTACTACCATCATGAGATATGTCTTTAAATCCGAGTCTTGCATTTTGGGTATGTTGGGGTATTCAGGACTGGCTGAAGGTGGAGTGCTGGGTTCTGATGATGGTGAGTGGTCTTGGTTTCAGTTAGTAAGATTCTTATGTCTGCCTTTCGCCATTTGGCAATCTCTGGAGTTAGTTGTTATAGTTGTCTCTGGTTGGAGCTTGTTCCTCCTGTGATTCTGTTAGCCTCTGTCAGCAGTCGTGGGAGTCCAGCTCTCTCCTGAGTCTCATTGGTCAGAGTACTCTCCACAGGCATTCTCTCCTCTTGCAGGGAAGGTGCACAGAGTTCTGGTGTTCAGACCTGCCTCCTGGCTGAAGATGTAGTCCCAAAATGGGGACTGTCCCAGAAGATGTGTTGCCTCTGCAGTTTGCACACTCACCTTCAAAGACTAGTCTCCAAGGGACCCTGGACACAATATGGCTTTCTCACCTGACATTCTCCAACATATAAGAAGGACACATGCTTTACTATATTCATAGCAGACTTATTTATAATATCCAGAAGCTAGAAAGAACCCAGATGTCCTTCAATAGAAGAATGGACACAGAATATGTGGGACATTTACACAATGGAGTATACTCAGCTATTTAAAACAATGACTTCATGAAATTCTTAGGCAAATGGATGGAACTAGAAAATATCATCCTGAGTGAAGTTACCCAATCACAAAAGAACACACACAGTATACACTCACTGATAAGTGGATATTAGCCCAAAATCTTGGAATAACCAAGATAAAATTCACAGACCATATAAAGCTCAAGAAGAAGGAAGACCAAAGTGTGGATGCTTCAGTCCTTCATAGGAGGCATCCAAAATACCTACAGGAGGCGATAAAGAGATAAATTGTAGAGCAGAGACTGAGGGAAAGGTCATTCAGAGACTGCCCCACCTGGTAATTCATCCCATATAGTTACCAAACCCAGACACTACTGTGGATGCCAAGAAGTGCTTGTTGACAGGAGCCCGATATAGCTGTGTCCTGAGAGGTTCTGCCAGTGCCTGACAAATACAGAGGTGAATGCTCTCCGCCAACCATTGGTCTGAGCACAGGCTTCCCAATGGAGGAGTTAGAGATAGGACTGAAGGAGATGAAGGTTTTTTGCTCCCCCATAAGGAGAACAACAATATCAACCAACCAGATACCCCATAACTCTCAGGGACTTAATCACCAACCAAAGAGTACGCATGGAGGGACCCAGGGCTCCAAACTCATATTTTGCAGTGGATGGCCTTGTTGAACATCAATGGGAGGACATGCCTTTGGTCCTGTGAATACTTGATGTCCCAGTGGAGGGAATGCCAGGATAGGGTTTTATGAGGGGAAACTGGGAAAGGGAATAACATTTGATATGTAAATAAAGGGAATATTTAATAAAAAGTATAAAAAAGAAAGAGTAAAGACAAACATTCTTTGATTTGACTTGTCCAAAAACCTGTAGTTCAAATTACTCATGATTCTACTCAAAATTACCTAAGGATAGCTGCTAACAGGGGGCCTAATCTCCTAAGTACAAATAAATGTCTCTGTTAATGACAGTTGATGTTAATCGTGGCAAGATCATACAGTTCATCGGGGAAAACGTTTCTGTGTGGTAAAGCGCCAAAGCTACCTTGACAGAACATAAGCATTTCACGCAGGGAAGAAGTGGCACCCTACATGGAATTCACCAGCACTGCTAATCAGAAGCCCCTGCCACTAGGTAGTTATGATATAACCAGCTAAATCACCTTAATAGATGTCTTAGTGTGGTGACTCCTTTACTGTAGGATTTAATGAGTTGGTTCTGTGCTCAGTAGAGTAATGGCCCATATCTGATATATTTTCAGCAAAAAAAAAAATCTCAAGTTATAAACTAGAGAGCTATCTTTCTCTTTGGAAATCAGAAGGTCTGCCAGACTGAGAATTTGTATGGTATCACATACCATGTATCTTGTGTGTTTTTATCACATGATACACACACACACACACACACACACACACACACATACACACACTCACATACATATATGACAGTACACTCATGTGCTGAAGGGCTTATGTACTTAGCACCTAGTATTTCAATCATTATTTTATATTCTTTATTTTTCTTTTAGATAGCAAACATTCATATATAAAAAAGGACAAGGTAAACCATGCAATAATGGAGCCCATAAATTCTTTAGCTACAAGGGCAATATAGTACCAATATATTTAAGTTCAGAAGGTACAACATTACTTTCTGAAGAAGATGAATGGAGGGTTGTAAGAAAGATATCTAACTTAACATGATGATCAAGGATTTAATAAAAGGGAATATATATATATATATATATATATATATATATATATATATCACCATCACCATTAATATAATCGATATTTCTAACCCAACTTTGATCAATTAGTTCTCAAATAAAAGACTGAATATATTTATATTTAATATTAATATAATATATTAATTAATATATTAATATAATCAATATTTCTAACCCAACTTTGATCAACCAGTTCTCAAATAAAAGACTGAAAACCTTTATGTTTATATTTATATTTATTATTTATATTTATATTTATGGAAACACCATCCATCTACACACATCATACTCACACACATAGGCATATGTGCAGAACATTTAATTAGACCTGAAATAAACTGAGAAAGAGGAAAATCCATGAACATAGATGTTTACCTTAATCTGTGCTCTCCAAGTGACTGAGAGATAGTAGGATAACACATTGTATACAAATAAGAAACATATCAAGTGTTGGAGTCTAATCAACACAGACAGTTCAGTGTCAAACAATTTCAATGCACAAAGAGGCAAAGGTTAATTGGTACTTCACAGAAGATTTATGCAGAAGAGTATGTAAATATTTGAAGATTTACAAGCCAAGTATTAAACACCCCAGAAGATTCTTGCCAAGATGTATTTCATGTTTTAAAGGTTATTATATGTACATACATATATATTTAACATTATTCCATTTCATCATTATGAAATGTTGAGTATGAATCTTAAATTCATTGCAAGTTAATATGAATGGAGCAATCTAAGATGTCTTACACTTAGATTAATATATTGTTGCATTATATAACACCCTACATAAAATCAAGGTTGCAACTCCACATCTTTATTATATAATATTTATACAATACAAGACATATAATTTACATAAAACATTCATATCTACTGAAATTAGGATTTTTAGAATCAAGGCACCTAAGGTTTTATCATTGGGATTTTAATCATTTTTCCTTCTTCTCTTCCTTTCTCCCTCTCCCTCTCCCACCCTCTCTTTCTTTCTCATCCTTTCTTCATTTTCTTGGTCTTTGTCTACTATGGGTGTCTGTAGGGTCCTAGGTGGTATAGATAGATCGCCCTAAAAAATAGAAATTAAATAAATGGTTATCAATGGATGATGGGGCTAAATAAGAGGATCAAGCAGGAAAGGGAAGAAAAAAGGGGGATGGGGGAGAGAAAAATGAGACAGATAAAACTGAGGCTCATTTGATAGGCAGTATGAAAAATGAATATATAGAAGCTTCCTAAAATATATACCTATATGAAGGTGATTTAAATAAAATCAGTAAATATAGGTAGAGACAGAGCCCCAAATGGACATCTCTTGTAACCAAATGAAGCTTCCATTACCAGAAATGAGTTGCATCTAATAGAAATGTTAACCAAAGAAGTTCTATGAGCACCTCCAAACAACCCAGGTTCTTGCCAAGGCTATAGGTTGTTTTCAACAACCTGAGAGCAAGGTTTTCTTTCTGAAGACAACCCTTTTACAGCTCATGGAACATAGAGAATTAGAGCTGGTGCTTATCTATAGCCTTAAACCTACTGACTAGTGTTCATGTTATCAAAGGAGGAATGTAAACATCAACCCACTAACAAGTACAAAATCTTTGACCTACAATGGTGTCCTGTCTGCAAGATATTCCAGGACAAGGGGAGCACAAAGCTTGTAAGAGTAACCGAACAATCTCTGGTTTGACGTAAGGCCCATTCCAGGGGATGGAATCCATACACCAGCTGCTTGAATGACCATGAGCATGAGTCTTTTTAGGACAGAAACCCAGGGAAATATCCAAACATTTTTATTCTACTAGAGGAACATAGCAATAACGTGACTCTTAATGACACTCTGCTCTGCTCATAGATCAACTGCTTGCTCAACCATCATCAGAGAAGCTTCCTTGTGTAGCAGATGGTGTCAACAGAAGTTTTTAAAATAACTTGTACTCATTCTTGTCACAAAAGACAGATGTCCTCCATCTAGTGAATATCCTGAGAAATGTGAAGCTGAAAAAGAGACACAATAGAAAGGACTGCAGCGTGCCATTGCTGGGAGGGAAAGTTCTAAATCAGCTTTAGGTATCCTGGGGACAAACTCCAGGTAAGACATTGCAGGGCTGTTGTCCCATGTCTACTCTGCCACTTGGCAAGGCTGCTTGGAAAAGCAGAAGAAGGGAATTAGACTGTGCTTATCCCACTCTCTGGCCAGGATGGGTGCTAGGCTATAGGGAAGCACTATGGCACTGCTCCTGGAGTGGGAAAGCACAGTTTGAAATGTGGGAAAGCCAGAACTCGCTCAGGGGCTCACAGACCTCCAACAAAGCTGGGGCCATGGTGCTCTCAGACTCTTGGACATGCAGGTGCTACTGGAATTTGCTGCGAACGAGAAGAGAATGGAGTCCGGAGTCCATGGACTAGGGATGGCATCTAGCCCTGGAGCCAGAGGAGGGCGGGGAGCTCCAGCTTATCCCACTGGGGAAGATTGTCCTTAGCTTGGTGGATGCAGGGTTGGTGGCCTTTGTGACTGGGGATGCAGAGAGGCCTACAAGAGATTAGGCTGTGGCTCTGTAGGTGAAGGCCTTCTTCATGGCTCCCAACAGTGTATGTTGGTGAAAAGAGATATCCCATGGTTCTAAACAGTTTATTGTCATGGCTAAATTTGGATATGTAAAACCATATCCTACTTCTAAGGGTGGGATATGACATTAAATACAACTTTCAGGGAGGAATGTCTGGAAAGGGAAGCTTATTGGCTAAGCCCTCTGGGCCTCTAGGTACCTCATTCACATGGAGACCTCAGCTTTGAGCCTACAAAAGAGTGGTCATGTCTCTTTTCCTATTGTCTTGGTCTGAGGTATTAGGAATGCCTCATCTATATGTTGAAAGGCTTGGGGCATTGCCCTTACATGACTGATGACACATTTGTCTATGGGGGACTTGGGAGGGCTGCTATGTAACAGGATTTCGGTACCAGGAGCAGGCAAATCTCCTACAATTCCTCCAGAGTCTCAGGGCTTCTAGCCTTTAGCTCAACCTCACCAGGTTTCTTCTCATAGTCTTCTGCCCTGCAAGACATATTAAAACATTTGTGGCCACATTATTTGGTCTGCTCGAAAAATCTAGAAGCACATCCTTGTTAGTCATTAGGAGAAGTAATAAATCAGTTAAAACTATATAGCTATAGTGAAAAACAATGAATCTTAAAGACTGAACTTTTCTTCGGAAGATTTATGTATGAATCACGAAAACATGTTTATGAAAGAAAAACTTCAGTCACGCAACTGAAAATGAGAGGTGAGTTAATAGAAAACACAGCAGCATTTTCTTTGCAGAAAAGACAGTGACCTGAAGAGGCCAGCGAGTTCCCTGATAGGAGCTTCTAGCATCTTATTTACTAACATTGAATAATTTTTAAATACATTTTATTTGTGAAATTATCTGTTCACTTATAGTTTTGGCATTTATTGCTTAGGTTTTGTTCAATATGTTTTGAATTGCTTTTATTTTTTACAATCCAGTCATTGTACCTCTCCAGGCACCTTTGTCCCAGTTTCTAATCCCAATTCTCCTCCCCTCTGTCTCCAAGAGGATGTTCTTCTCCCACCCAGACCATGCCAGACTTCCTCACTCTGTGGGGCCTGAAGGTTCTCAAGGGTTAGGCCAATTTTCTTCCACTGAGGCCAGACCATGCAGCTCTATACTGTATGTGTCAGGGGCCTTGGACCAGCTACTGTATGCTGCCTGGTTGGTGGTTCAGTCTCGGAGAGCTCTCAGGGGTCCAGGTTAGTTGAGACTGCAGGTCTTCCTATGGGATTGCCCCCTCCTCAGTTTCTTCCAGCCTTTCCCTAATTCAACCACAAGAGTCCAATGGTTGGGTCTAAGTATCTGTATTGGATTCTTTCAGCTGTTGGTTGGTTTTCTTGGAGGACAGTCATGCTAGGCTGTAAGCACACCATAGCATCAGTAATAGGGTCAACCTTGGAGCCTCCCATTAAGATGGATCCTAATTTCAGCTGGTCAATGTACCTTCTTTCCCTCAGGCTTTTATCCATTTTTGTCCCTGCGGGTTTTTTTTTTTTTTTTTTTTTTACAGGAACAATTCTGGATCAGAGTTTTTGACTGGGATGACAACCACATCCTTCCAATTGTTGTCTTGTCTTTCTACCAGAGGAAGTATCTATGAGGTCCATTTACTGTGGTGGCCACCAGGGCTCCTCTCCTGTCTCCCTCCCCCATACCTGATCATGTTTCCCTTTTACCCTCCCCTCTTCCCTCCCATCCAGGTCCTTCCATCCCTCTGTCTCCTGTAATTTTTTTTCTTGTCCTTCCCAAGTAAGATTGAAGCATCCTCGCTTGGGCCCTTCTTGTTGTTAAACTTCTTGAGTTCTGTGCATTGTATCCTAGGTATTCTGTACTTCTTTTGTCTACTATCTACTTACTAGTGAGGACATACCATGCATATCATCTTGGGTTCCCTCACTCGGGACGTTATTTGCTAGTTCCATCCATTTGCCTGCAAAACTCATGATATCCCCATGTAGGTTGTTTCTAGCTTCTGACTATCACAGATAAGGCAGCTATGAACTTGGTGGGGCATGTGTCCTTATGATATGGTGAGGTGTCTTTGGGTATATGCTCAGGAGTGGTATAGCTGGGTCTTCAGGAAGAACTGTTTATACTTTTCTAAGGAACCTCCAGATTGATTTCCAGAGTGGTTATCCCAGTTTACAATCCCACCAGAAATGGAGAAGCATTTCTCTTTCTCTACATTCTCACCAATATGTGCTGTCACCTGAGTTTTTCATCTTAGCCATTCTGATTTATGTAAGGTTGAATCTGAGGACCATTTTGATTAACATTTCCCTGATGACAAAGGACTTCGAACATTTATTTAAGGGCCTCTTGGCCATTAAAGACTCCTCAGTTTGTGAAATCTCTGTTTAGTTCTATACCCCATTTTTTGATTGTATTGTTTGGTTTTTTTGGAGGTTTGCTTCTTGAGTTCCTTGTATATTTTAGATATTAGCCTTCTGTCAGATGTGGGGTTAGTGAAGATTTTTTTTCCCAATCTGTAGATTGCAAATTTCTATTGACTGTCTATTTTTATAACTAAGTTCTATTTAGTAAATAATAGGGAAACATATGGTTCATCAAATACATTGGCTAATGTCACTGCTATTATTATATGTATTTTAGTTAAATATAATGTCCATCATATGCAGGATCTGTGGCTAGATAAATAGATTTAAATAACTATAAATTATAATGTTTTCATCTTATATTCATTAGTTAAAAAAAGCTTTTTGCAAAGTCACAATATACAATTTCAGTCTTGTGGAATTTGCTTTGGGGAGAATAGTTTAATAGCAATATTTATTGTCTGTTTTCATCATGAAATGAATCATTGCCTGAGCTATACAATCAGGGTAGTTGACCTGATGAAATAAGATGCTCAGAACTTGTTATGATGAATCAATGCATCTGTGATATTACTTTGGAGTTTTCAAATGTAAAGTTTTATACCAGCTGAATGCTAATGTTATGTATCTTCCACAAAGAAATATCAAAATTACATGACTTCTTCAATTTTTAACAAGAAAATGCTCAATACAATTTGAATTGCTTAAAAAATTTAGAAGGTTCAAACAAAAAGTAGCCTTGATTTGAGAAAAATTAAGTATTCCTTTGATTTGTCTATTTGAATAAGACACAGTTTCTGATGGTATTTGAAAGTCTAATGGATTCAGTCAGGATGGCATGCATTTAATTTGGTGGGAGATGACTTACAACTAGTGCAATTTAATATGCTATCTCCCAGTAAGAAAAGTAGCACATTTCTCAAGATGAAATTGAAGGTTGGAATTTTTAAGCCTGATGATACTATAAAGTTTCCTACTAGATCATATCATTTATGTTATATGTTTGTTCATAAAATTATATAAAATTAAGACAGAAAATGCTTAAGAAAGTAGTAATAAATGATATCCAATTTTTAATACATCTCAAGGAATGATCACATTTCTGAAGTTCTGCTTAATTATACATGTAACTAAAATACTTTTCCATCTGCAACTTTTGTGAACCTGCTAATGTAAATTTAAAAATTAATAGTGGTTAAAAATAAGAAATAAACAATAAAAATGAGAAAATTCTTCTTGAATCAATTAAAGGAATAGAGCCCCAAAGAAGCTCCAGGAATTAGTAGTCTAAAATAAGCAAATACATACACACACACACACACACACACACACACACACACACACACACTTGATACCCAATTATTTGCATATCAAGGATTCAACAAAATACTAAAATTGAAACTAGAATACACATGCAGAAGAAGGGTTAATAATAAATAATAGCAAATAATAAAAAGAAGAAAAGAAAAAATTGCATGCCACTCTTCAATGTAATGATCAGTAACAGTATTCTAGTATTGTTGATCCATTTGTTGAAAGAATAGAGGTTATAAATACATAAAATTTTAAGTATTGGCTTTATATTATCATATTCATACTCCAATGATATTATTTTATGTCTTTAAGTGAACAAAATATATCTTGTTATGTGGTGTACAATAATGAAGCATAATATATTTATACATTAGATCATATTTATTTAAGTGTATTAAGTTCTATTACAAATTAAATCTCTTTATATATTAGCAATTACGATTTTATGAAATTACCTAAAATTAAAGCATTGGATCAAAGTGTATATAAATTTTAATTAGTTTGTTCATTAAAGTCTCTAGGCAATTACCAAATGAGCCAGCCACTAGAATATGATATAATACTGACATATATATATATATATATATATATATATATATATGACCTTTTCTACAAATACTATTTTTAGCACTTTAAAATAAGTTGTATGATTGAAGAATACTTTTTACTAATTATCTTACATTATACTACTTGCCTGTAGATGCCAGAACCATAACCTATTGTTATTTTACATTTTGTTATTACATTTTACATTCTTTTCGACAGGTAAGTATATGTATAGATAGGTAGGAAGATATGTGATTTTATATATATATACATATATATATATATATATATATATATATAATTTACATACATTCATGATGCACATATGCATACATACATATTTAGATACATAGATACCTAGTTACATAGACACATAGCTTTGTAGATAGAAAATAGATACATATACACATACATATTTGTATACATAGATATCTAGACATGGATAGATAGTCTATAAATATTATTCCTTACTGCATTTGATTCCTGAATTTTAGATAAGCTATAATCAACTAGTAAAATTGTTCTTCAGCTGGATAGTATTTATTAATAAGTAAAGACAAGCTTATGACACTTTTATGCAAGTGTCTATAGCATTCCATGCGATATGAAATGTGAGGTAGCACTAAGAATTTTGTATTTCAATCTTTTTAAATTTTATATATATATATATATATATATATATATATATATATATATATATACTTAAATTGTTCGTGTCATAAGTAAAAACTTGAATTTATGTGGGAGTGAGGCAGGTGTAAACAGTGAGGCAAAGTTCAACACCATAAAGTTACTGTCCTTTAATTGGCAATGCATTATAACTTCAAAAAAAGTGTTATAGAAAAACATACAGAGCTGTTCAATTGTCTGTGCTATTTGGAACTGCCAATATATCTGCTAGAAACCCACTGCTATATGAGACATGTGAGACATTCCTTCAATAAATGCCCTGGACTTCAAAAAAAAATGCAGTATTTAGAGAGTGTTTTACACATGTAGTGTTTGATTCTACACAAAATCTTCAAGCGGGGTCTCACTACCAGACACTGCGTTCTGTTGTTCTGTTACTCAGTGTCTGCATCCACTGCTGACTGCTAGATAAGTGACGTGTGTCTGGTTGCAATACTTGGTTGGTGTATTTACTGCTATGACATGTTTAGGTACAACATTCCAATTCCTAGTAGAGATATTGAGAGACAACTAAGTAATTATATAATTAAACAAAACTTAGTTCTTGATTATTTGAACTGTGAAGAATTCTGTAACATTTATTTACAAGTACAGTAGTTAAAGTAAAAACTTAAAACTATGATAGTCTATTAATCCAAACTGGGCTTCAGCAAGTCTTCCTACTATGTTCATTATGAAGATTGAATTTCACTAAAATTGTTCAATTATATATATTCATATATCTATATTTCTTTTAGAAGGGCTCATGTTTACTTATGTAATGCAAACCACTCATAGATTTGATACAGTATAAGACTTAGCATTTACATTAATACAGTGCCTTTGCTTAATCTAACAAGTAATTACATTCCTTTAGCAAGTGGGATCATGAAGCACAAAGACAACCTACTGGTAATTAGATATTTGTCTTAAGTTCATTAAAGATGGTAACGTATAGCAATGTTCATAGCTTGCACAATTTCTATACATACTCTCATAATTTACCAGTAAATTATATGTTAACAATAGTGAACATTCCAGAAATTCTATCTGCATGTAGTGTTAAATTCTCTATAAAGGCTCCATTATGCTAGAAGATATTTATGATATGTGAAATTAAAAGCAAGAGTCATAAAGAACATCCAGTGATAAATATCCATTTTTATCAAACTGTTACTAGATATATCATTTAAGTAACTTGCTAAATTTCTATTCAGAAACATGTTGGGATCCTAAGTAAATAATACCTGATTATTACCAGTGAGACCTATTCTCTTTATAAATTAAAAAAAAATCTGTCATGTAGTCTAGAGACATGACTCATTTTTAAGAATGTTGGCTGCTCTTTCAGAACAACCAGGTACCATTCTCAGCACTCAAAATTGTCTGAAATTCCATTTACAGAAGTTCCAATACCTTCTGCGTGTCTTTGTGCTTATTGCAAGCAAATTACATACACATACACACACACATAAACTATTATTTTTCAGATTTTTCTTATATATCTGCTATCAGAGAATGTAGTCTTTGTGGGTGGGTTGTTGCCAATTTTAAGTTTTTGAAGCTACCTTCTGGATTCAGAAATTGCCCCTAATGAATTCGTTGGCATGATATTCTACTGCCTGACCATCTGAAAGGTGACTCCTGAATTTGTATCAATGCATTTATTCAACTTCAAACTTCAACATATATCTCATAGAAATTGCAAAAACCAAAATGCTAACCCCTGAATGAAGAGTCCCAGATGCTCTCTTATCTCTTCTGTCTGGCAGCAGAATGGCACTGAGAAATTTCCCTTGGTAATTGTGGTTTCAGTCTTATCATATGGAACATACATATGGGGAATTACGTCCTTTTCCGGCTCCTTTCTAACTGTAAATTCCATGCTGTTCTGAATGCGGTTGCTCTCAGAAGTGACACAGATTGTGAACACAGAATCTGTATTTATAATAAAATTTGAGCCTGTAATGGTCCGTTTTATGCACTTCTGTTCAATGATAAAACAGTTAAAATCCCAGAAGGTGACAGCGTTTAATTCACTCTTATAATAGTTACATGTGTTTTCACGTGAGGTAACACATGATTTAGGTAAGAACTTATAAATGAAAATTCCTGTGTGAAAAAACTGATTGGCTGATTAGAAGTGTAATGGTGTAGAGACATGGGAATATCACAGGTCTAGCACCTAATTATCTTATCCTGGGCTACTTTTAGCTGCTCAAATAGCTCATCTCTTGACTACTTTTCTGTCATAACTAACATCCTGTAATTACATAATAAAACTTTTCTGGAAGCTATTAACAGACTTCCATCTTCCATCAACTTAAAATAAAATAAAATAAAATAAAATAAAATAAAATAAAATATCAGCAGCTACCATCTGAGGCCTACAGAACAGATCCTCCCATCTTATAACTGTTTTATATTGCAACAAATCTATTTTGAAACTGCCTAGATTAATGACTTCCTTTGTTCTGTTCTTTTAAAGAACAAGACTCCCAAGACTGCTTCCATGTGGGAACTTGAATACCTTGGTAAAACTAGTTTCATGTCTCCAGGTCATTGTTACTAAACTTTGGATCCAGAATCTGTTCTTCTTCTCTTTGGGGTGAGAGTTTTGTCCTCATAGTCCAATAACTTAGATCCTTACAAATTAGAAAGCCACACCCTAAGCTGTGTAACTGACAAATTCCTGTATATGGAAACAAAACAAACCCTTTGGCCTTGTATGAATGTGATGGTAGAAATAAGTACTTAAGTCACAGGCACAGAAAAATATAGGAACTGTGAGACTCATTAAATAAAAGTCAAAGAAAGATAGAAAGACAGAGATACAGAAAGAAAGAAAGAACGAAAGACAGAAAGAAAGAAAGAAAGAAAGAAAGAAAGAAAGAAAGAAAGAAAGAAAGAAAGAAAGAAAGGAAGGAAGGAAGGAAGGAAAGAAGGAAGGAAGGA
>NC_034603.1:59569798-59614535 GCF_900095145.1 Mus pahari
AAGAAAGAGAAAACAGAGAAAAGAAAGAAAAGAGATAAGGAGGAAGGAAGGAACGAAGTAAGAAAGAGAAAACAGAAAATAAAGAAGAAAAGAAGGAAGAAATAAGGAAAGGAAGAATAAAAGAAGGAAGAAAAAAGGAAAGAAAAGAAAGAAGGAAGAAAGAAGGAAAGAAAGAAAGGAAGGAAGGAAGGAAGAGAAAAAAGAAAAGAGAGAAAAAAGAAAGAAGATAGGAAGGAAGGAAGAGAAAGAAGAGAAAAGAAAGAAAGAAGAAAAGAAGGGAGAAAGAAAGAGAAGAAAAGAACGAGAAAGAAAGAAATAAAAGAGAGATAAAGGAAAGAAAGAAAGAAAGAAAGAAAGAAAGAAAGAAAGAAAGAAAGAAAGAAAGAAGAAAGGAAGGAAGAAAGAAAGGAAAAGAAAATGAAAGAAAGTGGAATCTTGGCAGGTGAATATAGCGCATACAAGGTTATGTAAAGTGATCAGTATATAAAATCTAGACACTAGGGCTTCTTCATTGAAGGGCTATTAGTCATATTATATCATATAATATAATATATATATTATATCATCCTTGCAATTCTTGGAAAAGTAGAGGCCTCAAACAGAGGGCAGTACCAACCTCTATAAACATTATCTGACTTGCATTGCATAATGGAGTTTAATCTATAAATTAGACAAGTAAGAAACTGTAGTTCATAACAAAATGAAGTAATTATGACAGCAACTTTAATAAAAAAAATACGGTGTCTCTTGCGTTGTCATTTGTACTGCACTTGCCCTTTTCTTTGTGATGATAGTGGCTGATACAAGGCCTGTGTAATGAGGGAAGGTGAGTGATGTACAGGCTGGGAAATCTGGGTAACTGTCTACAGTAGACAGGGCATATGGACAACTATAGTTCAGCAAAGCAGGAGAACTGATCTTGTGGCTAATATGTAGATCTGCCCAATTAAAACCTTTGTCAATGATTTACTTCTAGAACTCATCAACTAATAATTTCAGGGCATAATTAATCATGGGTAACTGAAAATACAGAAAGTAAATATCTGAAAAAAAAAAAAAAAGAGAAATTGCTATATACTGCCCAGAAGTTCAATGATCTTATTAGCATGAGGTAAAGCAAAACCAAGGTAAATGAGAAAGGGTCACCAACAACCATTCCCTTTTAACTTACGTTTATAACCATTGATCAACTTTGATCAGAAAAGGTCCCTTTTGTAGCAGGCAGCAACCAATACAGAGGTTCATACCTGGACAGAGTGCTGAGACGTTACTACTGAGGACTCACACTTAAAGACACTTGTCTGTCACTCTCACTAGGCTCAGGAAATAGAATGGAGTAGAAGCAGAAGAACTGAAAGGCCTAGTGAGAATTGCAGTGAAATAATAAAGAAGAAAAGAAGGAAGAAATAAGGAAAGGAAGAAGAAAAGAAGGAAGAAAGAAGGAAAGAAAAGAAGGAAGGAAGAAGGAAAAAAGAAAGGAAGAAAGGAAGAGAAAAAAGAGAAAAGAGAAAAAAGAAAGAAGATAGGAAGGAAGGAAGGAAGAGAAAGAAGAGAAAAGAAAGAAGAAAAGAAGGGCGAAAGAAAGAAGAAACATAACATACATAATATAGCCATTTATGAACTTACAATATGGTATTTATGAACTTAGTGCAGCCAAATTTACCTTTACAGGAAAAATCTATGTAAGCTCAAGTAAGTAAATAATTATAATAAAGATGAGGGAGAGATCCAAGACACTCTATGACTAACTGAGTAGTTACTGATAATTGCTGTGGGAGGAGGAAGTTGTTATTTTTTGTGTGTGGCAGCTGGTAGATTATGCATGTACATAAAGGCAGCACTAACTATACTCTGTGAGTTATAAAGAAGATGATGAGGAAAAGGAAGAGGACACAAAGGTGGTCGAGTTTTATATTATCAGATATAGGGAGTTAGGAGATTGAGGTATATATCACCAAGATATATTATACATATATGTATATGTACATAATTTTCAAAGAATAAATTAAAATATTACAAGAATAAGAAAAGAAAATGTGAATAAGATACTCATCTTAGCCATTATGGAACACAATATAC
Organism: Mus pahari; assembly: GCF_900095145.1. Taxonomy (NCBI): domain Eukaryota; kingdom Metazoa; phylum Chordata; class Mammalia; order Rodentia; family Muridae; genus Mus; species Mus pahari. The sequence goes on from NC_034603.1 coordinate 59,571,878, forward strand.
ATTCTAAGAGATGTCAAGTAAAAAAAATTTTCTTATGAAAAAGCAGTTGACGAAAATAATCTTCAGATGCTAATACCATAACTAGGAACCATATGCTTTTTTAGGTGAGAAGCTGTAAGTTACTGAAATATTCTTTGAGGTAAAATTAGAAAATTTCTTATATTTGCTTTTAAATTAACAATTCAAGTGTAAATTTATTGCTGCAAACTTATGCATAGTTATTTTAAAATGCACAGTTCCTTACAATGTTATTACCAAGCCAGTATTCATATGAACTCTTGACATTTCTCATGCTTACTCACCAGACTATTTAATAACACATAAAACATTGTAGATGTCACACTTCTTGGCCACCATACATAATGAAATTAATCTGACACTTGCTAGGAGAATAGTGACTACTAGATGGCTCTCACAATGTCAGATCACACAGTACAGTCTTTTGGAAGTAAAGGCAGCTACAATGTAACACAATTGTGGATTTAATGGGTTGTAATACCAACTTTCCAGTCAAGTGGTACACATTGGTGTAATAGTGGCATAATTATTAGAGGAGTAACCAACCACTCTATAATTGTATGTGGAGATCACTCTGCAAGAAGTAATCTGTGTCTAATCTAGTTCAAAGTGTATGACTGAAGAATTCTTAGAACCCCCAAGGAATCTAAGATGGCTTCTTAGTTTCATTTATATAGCATTAAACTATCTTAGGAATATATGTGTTTACATCCATAAACAAAACCTACCTTCAGTCTTGCAAGATTCTCATGTTTCTGTGAATGGACATAAATGCAAACGAGACTTGGTTGCACAAAATGGTGAAAATAACAGATGATTGAGGGTTCATCCCTAGACAAAAAATTCTCACGACCCTCTGAAGGTTCAGAGAATATTGTAATTGGAGGCATAAAAAATGTAAGAGCCAAGTAATTGGGAGAAGTTCTGTGATATTCTAAGGACACTGACTCAGGGACAATATACTAACAGGAACAATGTATACCTGGGACTTGGTATAAAAGACCTGGGCCCCAAGCACTGTTGTCTGTAAAAGAAGGTTGTTATAGGCCCTACCATACATTGCTGACCTAGGCTCCATGACATACTTTTGATCTGTTAACAACAGACCAATTCTGGATGTCAGAGAATACAGTATTCGTTTGTAAACCCACTACTCAGCTTACCAGTAAACTCCTTGGGACCCTATACAAAACTCAAACTAGTAAATATGTAAGAGATTTCAGAGGAGGAGGAGACCCACTCAAAGGATAAGGAGGGAAGTGGGAGCCACTAAGAATCAGGGGAGCTAAAATGTAGTGTCTAGTATAAAATTCTGAGAGAACAAATTTGACTAGTAAAGAATTTAAAGTTTACTTTACATTTCTCAAGTTCTGTTCCTTTGACAGTGAAGATATACTTAAGCAATTTGTTAACTTTCAATCGGGCTGGCATAATAAAAGGAGCCTTTTTAGGTTTGTGTTTATAGATTAGAAGGTAACTGCTACACGCTTATGTGAACAGTTTAGCAATGCTTCATTTTTGGACAATTAGTAAGCTGCCATTCATTATCATGTTGTGTTGAGATCAGGATTCCTTTGACAAGAAGAGCAGGAGAGATGCACTGTAATGATTTTTATATGGACACTGTCTACTTTCAGGTAGAAATGTAGGACTCTAACCTCAGGTGTTCTGCTCCTGCATAAAGATTTAAAAGCATTATTAGTCAATAAACATTAAGGTTAAAGCCTAAAACAAAATGATTCTAGCAGCAGGATGCTCCTGAGAGTGGCTTAGACAGAATTCTTTCCAAATTTATCTTTTTAGTAAATTCACTGGTCTTAACTGCTTTTGATGAATTGCTTTGGATTGTTAAAACTCTGCGTATGAATGTATTTTTTGGTAGCATCTTCAAGGAATATATAGAAATAAAATGTTCACAATGTTTAATGATGCATATGTATAAATCTTATAGAAAGCAGATGTTCATATTCTCTATTAAAAGAAGCCAAATGTTTATGGTTTGCTTGTTTCTTTTAATATTCTTTTGTGTATCTGAATAGCATGTTTATTGGATGGTGATAAATCCTGAAGCTAATGAAATGCCACAGAATAAGGGACAATTTTAAAAAAAAAATAGAATGCATGGAATAATATAGACCCTGTCTTCCATTAGGGCCTGGTGGTTCTACACTTGAATGCAAGGCAGCTGAGATTACCTACATAGACCTGCAGAAGTGTGTAATCCTCAATATTCCACACTGTATGAGGGAGGTCACAAAATGTCACCTTCCTTTCAGGATTTATAGGCATTTAAAGCTTGATTGGTATCTTAGTCAGGGTTTCTATTCCTGCACAAACATCATGACCAAGAAACAAGTTGGGGAGGAAAGGGTTTATTCGGCTTACATTTCCATACTGCTGTTGATCACTGAAAGAAGTCAGGACTGGAACTCAAGCAGGTCAGAAAGCAGGAGCTGATGCAGAGGCCATGGAGGGATGTTCTTTACTGGCTTGCTTCCACTGGCTTGCTCAGCCTGCTTTCTTATAGAATCCAAGACTACCAGCACAGAGATGGTCCCACCCACAAGGGGCCTTTCCCCCTTGATCACTAATTGAGGAAATGCCTTACAACTGGATCTCATGGAGGCACTTCCTCAACTGAAGCTCCTTTCTCTGTGATAACTCCAGCTGTGTCAAGTTGACACAAAGCTATCCAGTACAATTGGCAAGGAAAAGACACTTTTTTCACTGGGTTAGTAAACAGCAAATTGTACATGTTCCTGTAAATAAAACCTTACACCACAACTGTAAGTAAAATGAATGGAGCACATATTTTCTTTCATTTTCATTTTCTTTAATTAATTTACTTGTTTATTTTACCTCTAGACTGCAGTTTCCGTTCCCTCCCTCCAACACCCCACCCCATTCCTCACTTTCTCTTTGAAAAAGTGGAAACCTCCCATGGATATTAACCAGCCTTAGCATATCAAGTTGCAGTATAGGAGCATCGGTATAGAAGATGCAATGGGTGCATCTTCTCCTATTGTAGAAGAGGCAGCCCTGTAAAGGGAAAAGGGTCCCAAAGGCAGGCAGCAGAATCAGAGACAGTACCTGTTCCTCCTGTTAGAAGTCTCCCACGAAAACCTGTAAAATGAATTATGTATTCTATCTAGCCTCAGTAAAAGACACACAATCTTGTTTTGTTTTTAACAAGTTGTAAGTCTAGATTGGATAGGTTTTGAGCTATTCTAACTTATATCCCAGCCATTTGTTTCTTGCTTTTTCTCAAGGTCCTAAGTTCAATTCCCAGTAACCACATGGTGGCTCACAATCAATTGTAATAGAATATGATGCCCTCTTCTGGTATGTCTAAAAGCAGCTACCATGTACTCATATAAATACAGTAAGTCTTTTTTTAAAAAAAAGATTGTGCAGAACTGACAGTGTCATGGCCACTTTAACAGTAGATGGATAAATGTGATTAAATAGCATCCTAAATGTGATTGCACTGCTTTGGGGAATGTGGCTGTAAAGCTGGTTATAATTATTACATAATGATCCAGTTATCTTTATATGCATTACTTCTGTTTACACAGCACTCAAGTCTTAGCAGTCCCTGTATATGTTGAAAATATAACTAGTAATTATCTTCGTTCATCAGATTTCCGCCAACCTCTCATCCAACATATACATTTTTTTTTAAAGATCTATTTATGTGGAGTTAACAAAAGGAATCAACTAACTCTCTAAGCTAATTTGCAGTATTGGAACCTTTACTATGTGTTTTGAAATACATTGAAGTGCACCGATTAGTTTGTGCTGTGTGTTCTTTGGAAATAGCAAGAAGGTTCTTTTCTAAACAATATTAAAATGTTGAAAGAAATTCCACATAGTCATTTTATAGTACATTTTTGAATGGTCTATTTTGACAACACTGGGCTTTGAAAGAAAACAAAATCTTATTGCCACACTCCCTTCACAATGTCAGATGTCAACAATATAAACCCCCTTTCCTTCTGATCACTAATATCTGGAAAGCATTTATCTGTACTAATTTCTAAATTTTTCTTGAAATGTGCATAAAATGTGTAATGTCACCAATACAAAATTAAACACTCTAGTAGCTCTAACCTATTTTCTTTCATTCAATCAATGTTCCATATTTTCATTTAACAATGAAAATAATGTTTCTACTTATGATTTTATCGACATTATTTTGAATTCCCGTAAGCCCCACAATTACCCTGACCTCCACCACCCATCATTACAGCATATTCACTCTTCATTTTGTTTTTTCCTGTTAGCCTAAATTTTCATAAAACCAGAGCCTCTCTCTCCCTGCCTTGCATTGTGAAAGCACATTAGCTTAGTCCTGGCATATGCTGGGCTTTCAGGGTACATTTTTGGAACAAATATGAAAAGCAAAACCATTAAAAGTCTCTAGATATTAGGCTAAATCAAACATTTAACATACATGCCAAGCACATGCACATATACAAGTATTAAAAACATTTTTTTTCAGTGCTGGAGGTCTATCATAAAGAATGATAAAGTTCATTCTTAAAAATTCTCATGACAGTTGAAAGAACCTGGAAGAGCTTGACATGGGAGTATTAGAATAAATTATGAAGTGGATATCTGCTGCTTGCTTTCATCTTCTCATTCTTAGAAGTCTAACCAATGGATATTTTTCCCATCTGAGTCGATCATATTCATTCCTGTCTGTAGCATACTATAATTCTTTAAAGGATTTGATTTTAGTTAATTGAACAGACAAGAAGAGAGGACAACAAAGGCTGTGCCCAGAGTATCTTAACTGGCAGTCATCACTTAACCATAGCAATGAGAAATACTCTTTGTTTAAAGTGAAATACCCAAAGCTGGATAGAGATTTCTATGTGTTCCGAAGCCAGATGAGGGGCAGTAAATTGCTGTCCATACACTGAACATCTCTCAGAGAGCTCTGAACGAGTGGGGCAGCTCCCTACCCAAATCAGGTTTGGATCTACTCAACTCCATAGAGAAAAAAAAAATGCCCATTAGGCATCTGTTTCCCTGCCAAAGAATAGGGTTCTCAGAAACCATGTGACCAGCAATCTGCTAATCTAGCTGAGATGCCTGGAAGGCCCCTGTAACCTTCCAAGTTTCTCCTCCTCCTCCCTTGTTCTTTTTCCTACCCTCCCTGTAACTGGAGCTTCTTAATCAATAAACAATTTATCTTCTAACACAGTCGCCATCTCCTGGTCATAACCACAGTACCCTGCTCATCCTGAGACCATCAGGGCTCAAGGGTATTTGAGGTAGAAAACCTACAGACTTCAAAGTAAACAGAACAGCATTATCATGTTGGGGAGGAGCAGCGCTTCATGATTAGTGCTGCCTGGCATTAGAAGTAACAGATAGTGGATATTTCCTACTCTAATTTATTTCATTATGTGGTTACTTGTTTATTTTCTATTAGTGGAGTCAACATTTAATCAAGCATGCTAAGATGGAGGTTAGAGGTCTATTTTGAAGAATCACTTCTCTCCATCCACCATTTGGGGCAGTTTATTGATGTGGGTTTTTGTTTGTTTGTTTGTTTGCTTGTTTGTTTTCTTTTCTTATTCACCTACCTTACTGGATCCAAGCTTCTCAATTCTCAGTAAACCCTAAATATAGCTTTCCTTCTTCCCAAGTGTTCAGGGTATATTCCATCCATCATGGGTCTTGGTAGATGACTGTGGAAGCTGATACATTATGTCAATAGTGAGGGAGCAAAGAGCAATGAATAGGCATGGTGAATGCTAAGCTAGGTCTATCTGTCTGTCTATCTATCATCTATCTATCTATCTATCTATCTATCTATCTATCTATCTATCTATCTATCTATCTATCTCATCTATCAACTATCTTTCTATCATCAATCTATCTCTACTCCAGGACTCTGGCTCATTTAACTGTAATACTCATACTTAGGATATATCTTCCCAACTCAGTTCGTCCAATCCAGATAATCTCTCACAGTCTTACCTACATTCTAGGTTATTTTAAATCCTGTTAACTTGTGGTAGGAAAGATAGTCTGATCCACAGGCTTATTTAAAGATAGTTAATCAGCACCTTTCAGGTTCACAAAATGCAATCCCTTGAGGAGGAGTGAGACATTAGCATAATTATACAGTTGGAATTTTCCTGAATTCCCTATTGGGAAAAGATACCTACAGCAGGGAAATACCAAGGAAGAGAAATGTGTGGTGAGGAAGAATTCTCTAGACGCACCAACATAAATTCAATGGTCAAGTCAAGGGGTCAAATGACTAAACATCTAACTTAACTGTCTGCTGACAGAATTCCTGAGAATAAACTGGACATGTATCCATCACTGTGATGGCTCACCTTTAGAAATAGATAAAAATAATTCACAAAATTAACACCATATTGTGTGTGTGTGTGTGGGGGGGAGGATCAGTTATATTGGATTCAACTGAAATTTTTAATGAGCCAGGAGGCTTATGCTTGCCAGATTCCTATTTAAGACCCTATGATAGGTCACTGGAAATATAAATGCACTTTGGAGACAAAGTATGACATCTTAATCATCACCAAATAAGCATTGTGGTGCAGCTGCTGTTCCAAACGTAGTATTATTATAGCAAAGATCAATATAGAAGGCAAGTAGCTATTGACCTGACAGCTGTGCTTTGTCCATTTCAATAAGATTGACAAGAATGGGGGAGGATATTTCTTTACCTTACAAGCCCAACTGCAAAACATGATCATTTGTGTCAAAGTTATCTGCCCTCTGTCCAGGAGTACCACTGGTCTTTAAAATACCCTAAGCTAAAAGTAGACCTTAAATACCCCCTCAATCTAAAATTTCCTGTATATAGATAAATTAAGGAAAAATGAACATTGTAACAACTAAATATTTTGTCCCTGAGATCATACAGGCAATTTGGTAAAAGTATATTATCTCCCCTTCCCCCTCCCCACTCTGCTGATACAGTTTAGCTCCAAAGCCCAGAGATGAATGAAGTCTGTAGTTTGAAGGTCAGTTTGTCCTGGCTTCTTTCACTCAGTGCCTACCTCCTTGGACTTATAACCACTTCGCTCATCAATCAGCTAGCTGGGGGATTTTTGTTGTGACCACTCTTCAAATATGTAGAGTTCATTTAATGCTCATCATGTGTACATGTGGTGTATGTGTTTAGACCTAGCCATGTGGGATTGGTTAGCTTATCAAGAGGCTCATTCCTAGATAAACCTGCTTCTCTCCATATGGGCAGCCATTACTTAATTGTACATCCTCACCTAAGGGTAAGGCTTGTTTGATTTCCTTTATCGACCTTGACATTTTATTAATACACACACACACACACACACACACACACACACACACACACATACACACACACAGTATTTCACAAGATATCCTGTGCATCTGCTCTTATAATCTTTCCATCTCCCATTTCACAAAGTTCCCTAAACTTTAGTTATTGGGATTGAATTGTACACTTATCCCATGAGACTGGAACTACATAGTCAGTTGTTAGCTGCAGTTTGACCATTTGAGGGTTTCCATAATGACCTACATCGGTTGCATAATGAAGCTTTTTTGGTAAGAGGTGAAAGCTGCACTTCTCAGTGGTTGTGAGAATAAGAGTTTAGAATGCAGTTGGAAATTAATCGGGTTTAGGAACATAGTAGGCTTTACCCCTGGGTCCATAGCCTCATCATGGGTAAAATGACAGTAGGTTTTCAGGACTAAACATGAATTACATGAATTGGATAGATCTTAAGTCCAGTGTCCAGTTAGACAACCTTTAGTTACTCCTAAGATACAAGTAACACTATTGCACTCTTGGGGCCATTCCAGTACGATGGTTGTTAGACTTTACAGCTTGGCTGGACTATTGAGTTTTCTCCCTTGGAAACTTGTTTAGTTCTTTTGGATGTTATAAGAACTAGATGGGCGTGGTGGCACACGCGTTTAATCCCAGCACTCGGGAAGCAGAGGCAGGTAGATTTCTGAGTTCGAGGCCAGCCTGGNTTACAAAGTGAGTTCCAGGACAGCCAGGGCTATCCAGAGAAACCATGTCTCAGAAAAACAAAACAAAGCAAAACAAAAAAACCCAAAAACCAAAAACAACAAAACAAAACAAAACAAAACAAAACAAAACAAAACAAAAAAAGAGCTAGTACTCAGGGAGGAGGCCTCCAGGTAAGTTCCTAATTCATTCAGTTCCTAGGTCAGTGTACATTTTCTTCAGAAATAGAGTCTTAATGTTATACTCTTTTAGGCAATGAAGAGCAATGGCAATAGCTTACATTATTTTGGGAGTTTCTTTGAGACCCTTAACCAGTAACTTGAGTGAAGTTTTCCACTCCTGGCATTGAGCTCTTCTATGTGCTCTACAGTGTTACCACAAGTGGCGCAACATCATATACGAATACACACTATACATATATTTATTTATACATATATTTATTCGTCCCGGCTTCTTTCACTCAGCTACCCACTTTTCAAGTGTGTCAATTAGTACTCTGCTATTGGCTTTTTTTCAAGCTACACTTAGAGCCTCACATGGGACTCTTTATAGAGCTTAGCAAGAGAAATGAAAATGTCACCCCTGCCTGTTTCATAAAACTCCATATGCTTGGCTATTGTAAAGCTTGCTGTTTACTATTATAGTGCCTATATGGATATTCCTGGTTAGTCCTGGTAAAGCTTCATTGTAATTTCTGGTGTTATTTGTTGGCAGGATGAATAGAGTGGTGGTGAAAGTGTTTTTGTGACCCTTGGTTCTGTGACCTTGTTTCTGATCATACTTTTTTCTGTGTGAGTGCTCCCAAAGATGGTTGCTTCAGATCAAGCTTTTAGTAGTTATATTTATATATTTCTATAAATTCATTATATGTTTTCCATGGTCATATAATTTGTAAGTAATCCTATCATTAATTTTACAATATTTTATGGTTCTTAGAAAATAATAATCACAAAATTTTAAGATGATGTATGCTATCTGCAAGTGCGACAACTGGACTGCATGCAAAATGTTTTGACACTTTTGCTTCTCCACTTGGGAGATTATGAGTACGTTTTTTGTTGTAGACTGTGTAGTCCTCAACCTCTTGAAGGAAACCTCTCTTTGCAGCAACTAGAGACCCATTACAGAAAGCCACAATCAATTAAAATTTATAGCCATTGAGCTTACAACTAGAATTAATATATCATCACAACAACTCCTGCACCTAAGACTCAGAGAATATTGCACATGAGGAGGTGGATCAGAGCTAAAGGATCAAGGAGTTTTCTGTGTGGTTGTGTCTCTTAGAAACATCAGAAGCAGAACCAATAAAGTTTCACAAATGTAACTGTCTAGACATAACCTGAACAAGGATGACACCAAAAATATGTTGAAGTTGAAGACAGCAAGACCGTGAGACCTCAGCCATACATAAGGAACTAGAGGCAACTATGAAAATCTGACAGTGGGAGAATTAATCATACCAGAGAAGAGCATACCAATTGGTTATCCAGTACCAAATGGTCAGCCTTGAAAAGATACATAAAAACATTAACCAAACACAGCATGCTGTATTTCCAGAATACTGATGCATATACATATCCATCATATACATGCACATACATATACACATGCATATACAACAGTAATTGATAAAAACAAGATTGAATTTGGTAGAGATAAAGGAGAGGTATACTGTAGAGTTTGGATCAAGGAAAAGGGAAGAAATTATTTAATTGTATTATAATCTCAATAGTATTCTAAAAACAACAAGAAACAAAGATATCTCAAAAGAATAAAAATAAAACAAAATTCTTTCTCTAGTTGAAAGATGGAGATAGAAAAAGATACAGATAGTTAGATGGATGGATGGATAGATAGATAGATAGATAGATACATACATACATAGATAGATACATAGATACATAGATGGAAGATAGATAGAAATAGTATATGTGAGATGGTTCCTTGGGCAAAAAGGCTTGTGGTAATGCCTGATGACCTGAATTCAATCCTCTAGACCTGCATAATGATAAGAGAGATTTAAAGAGATTTAAGCTGCACAAACAAGTCTTACTTTGACCTTCAGACAGAGGCCATTGTTTACACACACACACATACACAAACACACCCAATTTTTTAAAAAAGTAGTTGGATCTTATTTTAAAACTACATTTGTAGGGGGGACAGTGTGTAAAATGGTGCTATATGATGACAAGTTATAAAACTATTTTGTGGAGATTTGGCAGAAAAATCAAAGAAATGCTTGGTTTATTATGTCAACATGTAAATGTTATTAAATACATGCTAACCTATCGAAAGTTAGAATTAAGACTTTGTTCTATGGTGTATTCTTATCATAGCTACTGTAATACACAGCCTTTGAAAATTATTAGACCGTGGACAACTAGATGCTTCACTTAAAGAGATTTAATAATGTAAAATCCTACTTTTTGAAGACCCCTCTGCATATGTTCTGGCCTGCAGGTTTCAGCAACTAAGCAGAGATAGAGTAGAGCAAGGTGTCCAAGGATGGTGTCCTCAGACAATGGCTTATAGTGGGGCTGCTGTCCAAGGTTCCAAGAAAATGGGACCCCATGACATAACTTAATTTCTTTTTAGCCTTTCTTTCCATTCTTCCTTCCCTTCCTCTTCTTTCTTCCGTATCCCTCTCCTTCTTTTTCCTCTCTCATTCATTCTCTCCCTCCTTCTCATTTCCTCCCTACCTCCAATCCTGGGGATTGAACCCATGGCCTCCTCAAACACTGGGGGCAAGAACTCTACCACTGAGCTTTATCCTCAGGGTGAAGTTTCTTTATGTTCTTTACTAAACAACTATCAAGTGTATAGAAAGACAAACCTTGAGTGAAATTTAGGAAGTGTTTAGAACCTGGAGAGAAAAGTGCTTGAGAATTCTGTTGGTTTCTGCTCCCCTTTCTGTCTTCCATACAAGTTATCTACATTTGAGTGTGCATGGTGTGTGTGTGTGTGTGTGTGTGTGTGTGTGTGTGTGTGTGTGTGTGTTTATATGTTCATCTACAAAAAATTAAATGTATAGTCTTTTCTTGGTGAGTTTTATTTACTATGTGCTATAAACAAATATTCATTTCATTTTGTTCAAGCCCCCTGAGGATGAGAGTTGAAGCATTCTCTATTCTCCTTTTCCTCCATTACTTCCCATAATATAGCTGTATCCTTTCACTGCTTAATTTGCATTGTCATATGCCTCAACCTCAAGCTGGATTCCTTCGTTTAACCACCACCACCACCGCTGCTGCTATTGGTTACAGTGATGTTATATATCAATGCATGGCCAAATTTCTAATCACAAACCATCAATCTTGAGTGTCTGCATTTATTTCCTGTTACCAGAGCATATTAATTATAAAATGTAATTTGTCACTAGTGTAATGTTGACCATTTCATGTACCAAATACTAACACAGAGGTGGGAACATGCTCTTGAATAAGTATAAACTTGCTTTTATTTCCTCCTTAATTTTTACAATATTTGTTCAAGTATTTTAAATAAGATTTTGGATGGCTTAAATATTAAACAATATATTGAGTACTTTATTCATATTTTTGTGTTTTAATTTTTTCTTTTAGGTGTTTTTCTATATTACAATAGCTTCAGATTTTAAAATTTCTGTGTTAATATATTTTCTATTCTTGTTATTTTCCTTTTTCAATCATCTAAGGCAAATGTAACATTTTGAGTCACATGGTATGCTAATAATATTAATTCATTGAGAAATTTTATTTTCCAATGGAAACTATGACAATGTATATTTATTGTGATTAATATAAATCCACTGTCATGACACATGTTTCGTAATCATTTCCTGATATCTCTTATTTAATCATTCTATTGCTTTGTATTTCAGTATTTTTCCTTGAGAATGGTTGTTTCATTATTTATATATTTATCTCAATATTGGGGTGGTCAACTAATTTAGAGTTCATCAATTAATTTAGCCTTACTGGTCAGTGAGTAGCACTTCCTGACTTCTCTACCACAGCTCTGGGAAGAAAACTGAGTCATCTCCATAGACAAAATTTTCTTTCATAGAATGTTGCTTTCATGTATTCCATTTAACCATTTAATGTAAGAATGAAATTGACTATAACTTAAAAATATTTAAAAAATAATTTAGAGCCAGGTGTGGTAGGGCACACCTTTAATCCCAGCACTCAGGAGGCAGAGGCAGGCAGATTTCTGAGTTTGAGGCCAGCCTTGTCTACAAAGTGAGNTCCAGGACTGCCAGGGCTACACAGAGAAACCCTGTCTCGAAAACCAAAATAAATAAATAAATAAATAAATAAATTAATTAATTAATAAAAAATAAATTAGGATACATTTTACATATAAATAAGAATAACCTAAATTAAAATAACTTGAATTGCAGAAAGATTTACTTAGCATCTACTTAGCAGCATTTTTAACCAGTGTATTTTGTGTGTACATGCATAGAGGCACTGAAATTACTGGTCCTATACTAGTGCCACTTTTGGCCCAGGCAGGAATTGAATTCAAATCATCCGGATTGTTGGGAAGTGCTTTTATCTGTTGAGTCATCTTACTGTTCCAAATTCACTTACTTTTTAATGAATTATTTGTCCTTATTTTCAGTTTCTAACAGCAAGTGAAGAAAATGGGCATGAGTGTACTAGACAAATTAGTGACTTACTGAAAGATCATATATGTATTAACATAACCTTTCTAAGTTAGATATCTGATTATTTTTTAAAAAAATAACAGGCTAATATTTTGTCTCTTTAATGTAGATTCCTAAAAGATGATTATCTCAACTTTTTTGGCTTTACACTGATAACAAATAACCTTAACTTGTTAGATAATTATAATTTTTAATTTATGGACATGAAATTAAAAATAAAGCATTTCTATTTGGTTAAGATTTATATATTAGACATCCTAATGACTATTCATCTTAGCAAATAGTAACCCATATCTCTGTGACAGAAATCCCTTAGAGTGTTTCTTTTATCATATGAATAAATAGCATTCATTCTTCACATAGCATGTAATTATCCTGCAGTTTAAATGAACTTTCTATGGATAATTTGTAACTTCTCTGAGTCCCTGTCGGAATACAGACAAGATGCATATTGCAAATCTTCCTAGATATTTGCTAAACAGAAAAACTAATTACATTTGTGGTAATCACAGTGTAGAATACATACGAATCTAATCAGAGCACAGAGTCTTCTCATGATCTTGTTCAAGTTCTGTTACTTGGAGGAGAACCTATCTGATGTTTCACAGACTTCTGTATCATCAAAGAGTTAAGCATTGTGATAAAAAAAAAAGGTGGGTTGCATATAATTTCAGCTGTGCAGAATAGCTCTAGTTCAGATGCACTATGTCTTTTGAAAGTCAGGGAGCTTGTGCGTCTGCAGACCTCGAAACTCACTGTGGTGCATTACTCTTCCGATGCTTGTGAATTGGTGACAGTCTGGAAGTAGTGACTTGAGGGGTTTGTTATTTCTTGCTGTTCTGAAGCATCCTTGGCCCCTTCGTAAGAGTTACAGTGTAGCAGTTTAAAAATCCAGAGTTTGCAGCCTCCTAACCCAGCACAGATAACATTAAGCTACCTTATCCACAAACTAACACTGAGTCTCTCCACAGACCAACTTTCAACAATACCGAGGGATGCCAAGATGCACAAAGCACCAAAAACAGGGCCTTCTAAAACTCAAATTTGTCAGACAGCTTTAAGAAAATATCTTCAAAGGTGCAAAGGCCAACAAAAGTTATCCATAACATGAACAGCAAATTCAAAGTGTAACCCTAAATTACCAATCCAATTGGTAGCAACAGACACCAACGACAGTGACTTAGATGAAATCCAGACAAACAGTTCATGAGGATGGTCACAAATATGTCCAAAGAGATCTAAGATAGCACAAATCATTATACAGATTTAAAGGACGAATCCCCTGAATGAATTGCGAGTAAATAAACAGCTGAGTTAAATAAGGATGGCAATTCAAGATACGAAATTAGAATTCAAAACGAGATGGAAAAACTAAGGGACAAACTAATAGATACTGAAAATGGCAATTTCTGGGAGTCAAACGCAGACCTCATTGAAAAGCCTTTCCAACAGCATGAGTTATTTAGATGTCACATTATAGGATTGTGGGTCTGGTAGAGCATTAGACCTGTTTATTTCTTCCCAACCACTTAAATCCCAGAAATAAGTCCTCTGAGACTAATTATTTGTTAATAAATGTGTAGGCCATAAGCTTTGGCTTGTTCTCTGACTTGGTCTTAACTTAGCATCCCTTCTATTCTAACCTAGCTTTAGCTATGTGGCTGGTTTAGGTCCTACTCAGCATTTTCAGGAGTCTCCTCTTTACTCTAACATGACTTCAGCTAACCTACTGGTTTATATCCAACTCCTCAACTTCCTGTGGGTGAATCTCCCACATCCTGACAATTCCCCAGAATTCTCTCCATCCCTGCTGGATGTCCTACCTCCTATTTTCTGCCTCAGTGCATTCACCACAGACTGTTTTATTTGACAGGTTGTGCTTCCTGAGTGAGGTAACTCAATCACAAAAGAACACACATGATGTGCACTCACTGATAAGTGGATATTAGACCAGAGGCTCAGAATACCCAAGATACAATTCAAAAACCACATGAAACTCAAGAAGGAAGTCCAAAGTGTGGGTACCTCTACCTTCTTAGAACGGGGAACAACGCACCCATGGAAGGAGTTGCAGAGACAAAGTGTGAAGCAGAGACTGAAGGAATGACCATCCAGAGACTGCCCCACCTGGGAATCTATCCTACATATAATCATCAAACCCAGACACTATTGTGGATACCAATAAGTTCTTGCTAACCAAAGCCTGATATAACTGTTTCCTGAGAGGCTCTACCAGTGCCTAACAAATATATAAGTGGATGCACACAGCCATCCATTGGACTGAACACAGGGTCCCCAATGAAGAGGCTAGAGAAAGAACCCAAGTTGTTGAAGGGGTTTGCAGCCCCATAGGAATAAAAACAATATGAACTAACCAGTGCCCTCAGAGCTCCCAGGGACTAAAACACCAACCAAAGAGTGCACATGGTGGGACTCATGGCTGCAGATGCATATGTAGCAGAGGATGGCCTAGTCGGTCATCAATGGGAGGAGAGGCCCTTGGTCCTATGAAGGCTCTATGCCCCAGGATAGGGGAATGCTAGGACCAAGGGGTGGGAGATGGTGGATTGAAGAGCAGGGGGATGGTGGAGGGAAGGGGGGAAGGGTACTTTCAGAGGGCAAACCAGGAAAGGTGGTAACATTTGAAATGTAATTAAAGAAAATATCTAATAGAAAAAGGAGAAGAGAAAGATTTTTTCTACAGTAGAAGAATCTGGTTATTCAATAACATTATTTTTAATTCACAAAAACCTATAACAAAAAATTACAAAAAACTAATTTATTTTAGTGAGTGGGTTACTTCACTCAGGATTATATTTTGTAGTTCCATCCATTTGCCTAAGAATTTCATGAAGTCATTGTTTTATATAGCTGAGTAGTACTCCATTGTGTAAATGTAACACATTTTCTGTATCCATTCTTCTGTTGAGGGACATCTGGGTTCTTTCCAGCTTCTGGCTGTTATAAATAAGGCTGCTATGAACATAATGGAGCATGTGTCCTTATTACCAATTGGGATAAAAAAACTAATTTATGAATACAGTTTCAGAAAAATGAGAAAAATTTTATGCCTAAGGCATAGACAATATTTTCAATAAATATCATAGGTAAAAGTGTGCCAAATTTATGGAAACTGGTCAATGAGGACATGACTACATTATTTGACTCTCACTGATGCCAGAGAGTTTCACAGTCACTTCAGATTTTTTCTGTGTTTTTTATTGGATATTTTCTTTATTTACATTTCAACTGTTGTCAGTTCATATTTTATGCACTCTCATGCAAAGAGTAATAGTAATAGGAAGTGTTCTTTTGAGAGTTAATAAATGATTTTCAGGTACAGAGTATAAAACATATAGTACAAGAAAAGAAAGTCTTTTAATGAAAATGTTTTAATGAAACCGTTAACTAATTCTAAGAAAAGAAAATGTACTGAGAGCAGTAAGAGAGAAAAATCACATCCCATGTTCAAGCCACAAGATTGATTTTCCTATGGAAATATTAAAGCCAAAAATGACATGAAAGTAAGTATTTCTTGGAATTGAATTTTCTCGTTTTGCCTAGCTAAACTGGATCAATGTAATATTTTACACAAAGTATAAATATTCCCTCATTTAGTGAGTAATCTTAATTTTATTTGCTATGCAGATTTACTGTTATTTTTATGGCATGACCTATCTTAATTATTTTTTAAATTATAATGACCTAAAAATGATCTATACATAGTCAGAATTACCTGTCATTTCCACAGATATCATAACAGTTATTCATTTTGTCCAGAAGGAGGTGATACATGGGCAATTTTATCTTTAGAATTTTATTCCAAGCAATATTCTAACTTCATTAAAATTATTAAAACATTAAAAATAAGATGGAGGGATACTGCAGAATGTACCAGAGACATGGAATGTAAGAAACCCTCAAGACTCAAAGGGAGAGACCCTAGATGAAATGCCCTACAGTGGGGAGAGGGAACTTATAAAGCCTACCTCCAGCAGAAAGGCAGGGTATCAAGTGAGGGATGGGGTTGCCATCCCACAGTCAAAACTCTGACCCATAATTCTTCCTGCCTGAAAGAACTGCAGAGATGGAAGTAGAGAGGAGCCTGGGGAAAATAAGGTCCAGTGACAGGCTCAAAGTGGAATCCAGCTCAAGGGGAGGCCTCAAGACCTGACACTATTACTAAGACTATGTAGCGCTCACAAAAAGGGACTTATCATGACTCCCCTTCAAAAGACTCAACAAGCAGCTGAAAGAGTCACATGAAGATATTTGCACTCAACCATTGTACAAAATTGGATGTCCCCTGCGGTTGAATTAGGGAAAGGCTGGAAGAAGTTGAGGAGGAGGGCCACCCTGTAGGAGGACCAACAGTCTCAATTAACCTTGAGATCTCTCAGATACTGGAACACCAACCAGACAGCATACAGCAGCTTATATGATGCCCAAAACACATATAGAGCAGAGGACTGCCAGGTCTGAGTTTAGACAGCAAGATGCTCTGAACCCTCAAGAGACTGGAGCCCCCAGGGTGTTTAGAGGTCTGGTGGGGTGGGTAAATACTTGTGGAGTCAGGGGGGTAGGGAGGAGGTTTAGACAGCAAGATGCTCTGAACCCTCAAGAGATTGGAGCCCCCAGGGTGTTTAGAGGTCTGGTGGGGTGGGTACATACTTGTGGAGTCAGGGGGGTAGGGAGGAGTTAAGGGATGAGAAACAGTCAGAGGGTGGACTGGAAGGAGAACAAAATCTGGAGTGTAAATAGATAGATAGATAGATAGATAGATAGATAGATAGATAGATAGATAGATAGAAGATTAAATAAATAAATAAGTCAAGAGGCAGATGCAGGCGGATTTCTGAGTTCAAGGCCAACCTGGTCTACAGAGTGAGTTCCAGGACAGCCAGGGCTATAAAGAGAAACCCTGTCTTGGAAAAACCAAAAAAAAATAAAAAACTAAAAAAATAAAAGTCGAAGTGTTCTGTAAGAGGAATGAGGTATTGCCCTATTTAGATTGCTATGTAGATCACATGTACTCCACCACTCCCCTCTCTCATGTACACACCAATAAATCTGGAAACTAAGGAATACCAAATTATTTATTAATCCTTAAAAGAACTCTGCATATTACTATTACTCTTTGCATGAGAGTACTTAAAATCCAAAGTCATTGGAAAACTACGTGAATTCAGTGAGACTCAAATAATGTACTCACTACATTTGGTTAAAATATTTTCATATAAGTTCTCATTTGGGATTTTTGAGCCTACAAAGAGCTTTAGGTAGATGCAGGGGTGCACACACAGGGCCACACACACACAAGCACTGTGGATTTTCTAGAAAATAGTGTATTTGCATCTATCTGATCATATTCCTAGAAGGACAACTTAATGTTTTCATCATATTTTAAATGACTTTTATCACTGCTATATAAGAGATAAACACTGGTATGAAATGTCTCATTGCCCTTCATATTTAAGGAAAGTTATGAGTAATAACTATACGTCCATTTACAAGTGATGTCATAAACAATATTTCCCACATTCCTCCTACTTCTGAGAGAGATGGCCATTTTCTTTAGTGTACTTGTTAAATTTTCAGTGGATCTTTAGATAAGTGAAGGAAATTTTTGATATGGACTTTCAATGGGAAACTAATTTTTAATGATTGCATTCTTTGTTTTATGGAAGAAGAAAATCAGTGTTGGAATGTGTGTTTATGTGTAGGTGTGTGGTTTTTTTGTGTGTATATATATATTTTATGTATGGGGTATGTGAATTTGTCTATAAAATGTGCTTCCATGATCTATGTGAGCACATGTTAGGAGTCAACCAGGTTAATATTTATTATAAACAGAAAACTATTCTGCCTCTGGAAACTTGAGTATTTCCTTTCCCATTGCATTCACTGCTAGTAAGCTGCTTTACTGGTCTCTATCTTTAGTCCTTTTATTGTATAAAATATACAAGGTGAAGTTATATATAAAGTATAAATTTGAAGTGGATGCTATCTACATCTGTTCTTTTATGCTGAGATTTATATTCCTCTAATACATAGCATGTAAATGGTTGAAATAAATACATATTTCCCTTTTTTATTTGTTGTGGTGTTAGATCTAGAACATAAGCCTCACGCACACTAGACAAGTGTTCTACCACAGAATTATAACTTCCACACAAACTGGGTAATATAGTTTTCTATTCATTATTTGTTTAGACTAATTTCAAAGTATATTCTAGACACTTGGAAATAGATTTAAGTTATTTTAAGTATAAAATAAATGTTCTTGAAATATGTGCATTATTTCTATTTTTACCTAGACTGTAATTATATTTTAATAACTTCCTTCCTAGCTCAATATTCTGCACATAATATTCCTGTTTATGAAAACTTAGGTTTGAAGGAGTCAAATTTAAGTATGGTTTAGAAATTATGATGTGTAATATTTTTATACCTATGATACCACATAGCTTCTATCCAAATCTAGAGCATTGCAATATAACCCAGAATGATACTATATGACTAGAGAGAGAAGGCATTGATTGAAATGTCAGTCCCAGAACAACAAACACTGAATGGTCTCCACAATACTAAGATCTAAAAATGCTGATTGCATGGAAGCCAAGTGTAGAATACTGATTGGAAGACTGCAGACAATGAAGGATCTGGGGGAAGCAGAGCTGTAGGTAACTCCTATTTTTCACAGAAAAAAATTCTGATGCTCTGTGGCACTGAGAATATAATCAGAAATACTCTATTATACCTCTCCAAAAGTCAGATGTGGGACTTTCAGTGTACTCACCATAAAGAAAGGAAAAAAATTTTAAGTTTGTTGGTGTTCATTGCTCTGAAGTGGCCAATCTACATTGTAAGCATTAATTATATAACATCTTGTTTCATAAACAACTGTTGTATCTTAAACAGAAGGAATCTTAACATTTATGTTTCTTATTTATATTTATTCTTTGGAATTTTCATAATGAATATTTATATCATTTCCATATCTTTCCCATCCTTGACGTCTCCAGTGTACATTTCCCCCATTCCCTCTTAAAATCATAAACACTTTATAATTATTATTTTTACACATATAAACTATACATATATAAATATATACATATATATATATATATATACCTGAGTATATATACTCATATGTTTGTGTGTGTGTGTGTGTGTGTGTGTGTGTGTGTGTATTTAGTGTTGCTTATATGTACATGTGTTTAGGTGTGGCCATTGTGATTAAAAACACATCATGGTTCCCGACACTGGAAAAACTGTATTCTCCTTCTCTCAGCAGCCATATTTGCCTGTGGATCTTCATCTAGTGGCAGAGACTTGTGAAATCCACCTCCTCTATCCATGTTGGCATATACTGTCATTGTCATTATACAAGTCTTGTTTGGGCAAATGTAATTTTGAGATTTCATCAGGGCATCTTCCTTGTCAGGTCTAGAAGATACTATACAGCAACAGTTATCCAGTCCTCAGGCTCTTATACTTATTCCTCCCCAAGCTTCCATGATTCTTGCCTGAAGCTTAATCGTAGTAGTTGTGTTGTAAATATATCAAAGAGCCAGGGACCCCATGCCACTTCGTTATTACAATTAGTAGACACTACATTGAAAGTTACAGCTTTTTTTTTTTTTCACCTGAGTAGACATATATGAATGCTTTCACTTTAAACATTTTTTGTCAGGATTGAAACTGAAATTCTTCTTGCTTCCAGATGGATCTTCTTGAATATTCTGTGAGTATTTATAATTCAGTAAGTCAGTCTTCTCTCTGGCTCAACTTCCCTTCTACATTATTTTTTTTGAGTGAAAAGCCAATATGTGTTTTAGAACAGCAAACATATGTGCAAGGCTGTTTTTATTATTTGCACATTTTGCCATTTTATTTAGGGAACAGAACCTTCCTAAAATCTGAAGAGATGGTTCATGCACATCTCTAAAGGCTCAGCATTCAGTTTGCAAATTTTAATGACACTTGTGCTCAAACAGTTTTGGAGCACTTTGTCATAACATGCTAACTGCTTTCAAATTCAGCATAACGAAGCACGAGACATTCCCTTGTGGAAATAGTTTTGAAATGAATCTACAATATGATGAATAAAAGCTTCCCAAAAGATTTTAGTGAGGATTATTGTACAAAAGCATACAGCACCCTTATGCTGTTTCAGGAACCATGGGGAGTTTCTTGTTAAAAAACATAGAAAAGTAATAATTTACTCTTCCTGGAACATCTCATTACATTCTAAAGTAAATAGTAGGGTGGAATAATATTTTATTTTGGTCAAAATGCATAGTAAACATGTTAGCTCCTTTCTCTTAATTTTTTTGTCTTCATTGAAGAACTATGTATAATAACATTCTTTATACAAAAAAAAATCCATTTGTAACTCATCAAGAAAAGCATGTGGTAGTTTGGACAGCTTTAGTTAACCACTTTATGATTTTGTCCTATATTTTCTCTCTAACCATACTTCCTCTGTTTAAAGAAACATATTTTAGACATTGTACACTAAAATAGAATTATTTGGTACAGTTGAAGTTTTTTTCTATTTATTTAAAATAGATTTTTCTCTCATATAACACATGCCAACAACAGTCTCCCCCCCCCTTTCACTCATCTAAGTTTCTCCCACTTCCATTTTCCCCAGATCTGCTTCCCCTCTGTTTCCTTTTCAGAATAGAGAAAGCTTCCAAAAGAAAACAGCCAAATAGGACAAAACAAATACAACAGAACAAGGCAGAAGCCCTCATATTGAGAATGGATATAGCAACTCAATAGAAGGAAAAGTGTAGAAGTGCAGGCAGAAGAGACAGAGGAAAAAAGAAAAAAAAAATAAACTCACACTAGCATAACCAAAAGAAGGGAAGCATATATACATACACACACCAGCACCACCAGCACCACCAGCAGCAGCACCCCCACCACCAACAAGAAAATACCAGAAAATAATGCACATTGCTCATTGATATCTCTCAATATCAATGGCCTTAAATCCCCAATGATATGGTTGGTATAATGGATTTTTTATTTGTTTCTTTTAGGTTTTTAAAACAGTATTTATCTGTATTGCCCTTGTTCTACTGGAACCTGCTGCAACCAGGCTGACCTTAAACTCAGATATTTCCTACCTCTGTACTATAGTTTCCTGCTTAATATTTGGTATAGCTTGCTTAATATTTGGTACAGCTTGCTTATTTATTTATTTGTATTCTTCTCTCACACAATACATTCCAACCCCAGCCTTCCTTTCCTTCCCTCCTCTCACCATATACCTCTACTCCCCCTCTCCTCCAGAACACTCTAGACCAGAAAGGCAAACATCTTTGTATTGAGTTCTCATTTAAAAATATATTTGGTATAATTTTACAAAGAAGAAATAAAAAGGGGAAAGTTTTAATCTTCAAAACAAATCTCTTCAGAGACTTTTTTGGTGTGTTTATTATTATTTACTATTTTTATTAGCTCTTTGAGAATTTCTTTGAGAAATTAGTTCTCTGAGAATCTGTTTTGACCAGATACATTCATCTTTCCACAACTCTTTCAAGATCTACCCCTTTTTTTCCTTATCAACCTAACTTTGAGTCTTTATTTCCCTATTAGCTGCTCTGCTTTATATACAAGACAGTGTTTCCTTATAGTCATTTAAGATAGAGTTTTAGTTTTTAAATGTGTGTGTGTGTGTGTGTGTGTGTGTGTGTGTGTGTGATGTACACATGAGTGATGTGGCCCTAGAATCCAAAAGAGAGTCTCTGATCCCATGGAGTTGGAATTACAGAGTGTTGTGGTCTGCATGCTATCAGTGTTAGCCACTGTGAGCCAAACTCACACACTATCTCCAGACAATTTTTGTTTAATATTACTTTTCCTGAATGGGTCAACAATCATCCAGTTTCTGAGAACCAGTTTTTCCTGTTTCTTATATTTTTAATCATTTAAAGCACTTTATAAATTTAAATATTTTAAATTTAAATATTTAATCTAAATATATTTTCTTCTTCTCCTCCTCCACATCATTCCAGATATTCTACCCCTCTCTACTCACCCAACTTTAAATGCTTTCTCAAAAAACAAACAAAAAAGCAAGAAACCAAGAAAACAAAATGAAACACAAACAAAAAATAAAACAAATGAAACCCACCAAATTATAACTAAATAAAACACAAGCAAAAAGCAGAGTCTATTATTTGTTATTTAACTAAACCTGCTATGGAGTGATTGACATACCCAGCAGGGTGTCACTATGGGGATGGCCTTTGAGGTCCTATGTCCAGGCTCTGCCCAGTGTGAAAGGGAGCCCCCTCTTGGTTGTCCTCAGATCAAGACATATAACTCTCAGCTCTTCCAGCTTGCACAGTGTTATGTTTTCCACTATGATGATATTGGGCTGAGCATCTGAAAACTTAAACCACTCTCAATTAAATGTTTACCATTATATCAGTTGCCTTGGTTACAGTGTTTCTTCACAACAATAAAACCTCAACTAAGACAAGGTCCAAGTATAGGGACAAGAATCTAAGACCAATAGTTCACACATTCAGGAATACTCTAAAAACATTAAACAGGAAGACATCTTCTTCCAAGGTGGCCAGAACAGGCAGTCCTCTGCTATATAGGTATGAGGTACCTTGAAGCAGTTTCCTGTTTGGTGGCTCAATCTCTGAGACCTCCTATGGGTTCCCATTAATTGAAACTGCTGTTTTTTTCTATGGGGTTGCCCTCCTGTTCAGCTCCTTCAATCTCTCCATTAATTCCTCCATAGGGGTCATCAGCCCAATGGTTGGGTGTAAATATCTGCATCTGTTTCAGTCAGCTGCTGGTAGGTCCTCTTAGAGGACAGTCATGCTAGGCTCCTGTCTGTAAGCACAACATAGCATCAGTAATAGTGTCTGGATTTGGTGCACCCCCATGAGATGGATGCTAATTTGGGCTGGTTACTGAACAGCCATTCCTTCAGTCTCTTCTCCATTTTTGTTCCTACAGTTCTGTTAGACAGGAAAAATTCTGGGTCAAAAAATTATGACTATGAGTTGGTAACTGCATCCCTCTACTTGGAGCCCTGTCTATCTAGTAGTATGGATGTGTTGAGTTCCTTCTTCCCACTGTTGGGTATTTTGGTTTAGGTCACCCCAATTGTGTCTGAAGTCTCTAACATTCCAGGTATCTGGGACTTTTTAGAGAGTCTCCCCTTCCATCCCTAGAAGTTCATATTCCCATCCATCCTCCTGGCCTTCTGGGCTTCTCTCCTACCGACCATACCTAATCTTCCTCCCCCTTTCTTCGTCCCCTCTTCTCATCCATCCAGATCATTCCCTCCTCTGCTTCTTGTGATGGTTTTGTTACCCCTTCTAAGTGGGATTGAGTCATCCTTACTTTAACTTTCCTTCTTGTTAAACATATTATAGTCCATGGGTTGTATCCTGGATATTCTGTATTTTTTGGCTAATATTCACTTCTCAGTGATTACAAACCATGTACATCCTTTGGGGTCTGTGTTATCTCACCCGGGATTACATTTTCTAGTCCCATCAAGGAAACAACACCCTTCACAATAGCTGCAAATAATATAAAACATATTGGTGTAACTTTTACAAAGCAAGTGAAAAATCTGTATGAAAAGAATTTCAAATCAATGAATAAAGAAATGGGAGAAGAGCTCAGAAGATGGAAAGATCTCACAGGCTCATGGATCAGTAGGATAAACATAGTGAAAATGGCCTTCTTATCAAAAGCAATCTACAGATTCAATGCAATTCCCATCACAATTACAACACAAATCACAGACGTGGAAAGATCAATTCTCATCTTCATATAGAAAATAAGAAATTCAGGAGAGCTAAAACAATTCTCAACAATAAAAGATCTTCTGAAGGAATCACCATTCCTGATTGCAAGCTATTCTACAAAGCAATAGTGATAAAGACCACATGGTATCAGTACAGAGAGAGACAGGTAAATCAATAGAATGGAATAGAAGACACAAAAATAAACCCACACACCTATGTACACTTGATCTTTGTCAAAGAAGTGAAAAACATATAATGGGAAAAAGAAAGCATTTTCAATAAATGGGGCTGGTCTAATTGGCAGTCTGCATGTAGAAGAATGAAAACAGATCCATACTTCTCACCTTACATAAAGCTTATGTCCAAGTAGATAAAGAACCACAACATAAACCAGATACACTGAATCTAATAGAAGAGAAAGTGGGAAAGACCCTTGAACTTATTGTCACATGGGGCAACTTCCTGAACATCAATGGTTCAGGCTCTAAGATCAATAATTGATAAATGGGACCCCAAGAAACTGAGATGCTTCTGTAATGCAAAGACACTGTCAACAGGACAAATTGGCAACCTTCAGATTGGGGAAAAAAATCGTCACCACCCTACATCCGATAGAGGGCTAATATCCAAAATATATAAAGAAGTTAAACTCCACCAAAAATAATCCTTACTTGAAATTTGAAGGTACATTCTATAAGAGGAATTTGGAATTTGTGGACCTGATGAAACAAGATTAATTTTCTCATAAACATGTCTGAGGGTTCAAAATATAGCTCATCAACTCAGGTTGCTTGCTGGTCTTTCTGAGGACCTGGGATCAGTTGCTAGCACATTTATGATTTACTCACATTTGCCTGTAACTCCAGTGTTGGGTATCTGATGTCATCTTCTGATCCCTGAAAGAATTTGCATGCACATGGTGCATATACATACACTTAGTCACAAAATAGCTACATAAAAATAAATGAGAAAGATATTTAAAAATGTAAGTCTGAAAAATATAAAATGTATTATTTTGAAACTAAAATTAACTAATTATCCTGAGGAATGGTTTTCCAGAAATTGGCACATATAACTGGAGTTAGAATATCCTTCTTTTTTTATTTTCCTTTTTTAAAACTTATTTTAGATTGGAAGAGTGTCAAAAAGAAACCAATAACATTTATTTCCTTCCATTTGTTTTGGTTTCTTTATTTTCAACTTTAGGATTTAATAGTTGAGTTTATTAGAATATAGAAAATCTAACACTTTATAAAAGACTATTCTTCATTTTCACAGCTCAAAGGAAAATTAACAAAAAAAAAAAAAAAAAGAAAGAAAAACGAGTTGCCTGCCCTTTATGTGGATGGCTCAGGCTGCCTGCACTGCATGAGTAATGGTTCACTGTGTCATAGAAACTTTACATGAGAAACTTCCTAGATATGCTTATTAAATAGTCCTCCATGATATTATAGCATCGAAACTTAAACCTTAAAAGCAATTGAACTACATTTGTTATCTAAATACAAACGTTTCTCTATGTCTAAAGAAAAAAATATTTTAATTATAATATCAATAAGTTTGTGGAAACCTATAATACACACATCACTAAGAATAATGGGGTATAGAACTAAACTGAGAATTCAACAGAGGAATCTCCAACAGCTGAGAAGCACCTAAAAGGACCCTGAGATTCCACCTTACACCAATCAGAATGGCTAAGATCAAAACCTCAGGTGACAACACATTTTGGCAAGGATGTGGGGAAAGAGGAACACTCCTCTAATACAGGTAGGATTGCAAACTGTTACAACCACTCTGGAAATCAATCTGGAGGTTCCCCCGAAAATTGGAATGATCTTCCTGAAGACCCAACAGTACTACTCTTAGGAAAATACCCAAAAGATACCTCTCCATGGTACAGAGACACATGTTCCACTATGTTCATAGCAGCCTTATTTGTTATAACCTGAAGCTGTAATCAACCTAGATGTCCAATGACAGAAGAATGGATACAGAAAATGTGGTTCATTTACACAATGGAATACTACTCAGCTTTTAAGAATGAGGGTACCCTGAGATTTCCAGGAAAATGGGTGGAAGTAGAAAATATCATCATGAGTGAGATAATTCAGACCCAAAAGGACATACATGGTATGTACCCATGAATAGGTTGATATTAGAAAAAAAAAAAAAAAAGGTACAGAATAACCAAGATAAAGTCCAGAGAATTCAAAAAGGTCAACAAGCTGAAGGGCCAAGTGGGGAGGCATCAGTCCCATTTAGAATGGAGAAGAAAGCAACCACAAGGAGGGAAGGACCTGGGAGGGAAAGGAGTCAAGAGGGGTGGGGTGAAAAGGGAACATGATCTGGGATTGGGTGGAGGAAAGGGGCTGAAACCATGAGGCCCAGCAGAAAGAACAGTAACAGGCAACCTTTGGAGGTAGGAGGTTGGGGGCACACTCCAGAATGTATCAGAGACCTGGGGGGTAAGAGAATCTCAAGACTCAAACAAGGAATCTTAGAAGAAATGCCCTACGATGGGGAGAGGGAATGTGTAGAGCCCACCTCCAGCAAAAAACAAACAAACAAAAAAACAAGGCATCAAGTGAGGGATGGGGTTGTTATCTCACAGTCAAAACTCTGACCCATAAATGTTCTGAAAGAATTACAGGGATGGAAATGGAGAGGAGCCTGCAGAAAAGAAGGTCCAGCAACAGGGCCAAAGAGGGATCCAGCTCAAGGGGAGGCCCAAGGGCTGACACTATTACTGAGGCTATGGAACACTCACAAAAAGGGACCTATCATGACTGCCCTCCAAAAGACCCTACAAGCAGCTGAAAGAGTCGGATGCAGATATTTGCACCCAACCAATGGGCAGAAGCTGCTGATCTTTGTGGCTGAATTAGGGAAAAGCTGAGAGAAGCTGTGGAGGAGGGCAACCCTGAAGGAGGACCAGAAGTTTCCGTTAATCTGCATCCCTGAGATCTCTCAAACACTGGACCACCAGCCAGGCAGCAAATACCAGCTGATATGAGGCCCCCAACACATATACAGCAGAGGACTGCTGGGTCTGGGTTCAGTCAGAAAAGATGCACCTAACCCTCAAGAATCTAGAGGCCCTAGGGAGTTTAGAGTTCTGGTGGGTTGGGGGTGGGGTGGAGACAGCCTTGTGGATACAGGGGAGTGGGGAGGAGGTATGGGATGTAGACTAGTTGGAGGGTGAACTGGAAGGGGAATAAAACCCGGAGTGCAAAAAATCATATAAAAATAAAATAAAAAATTGTGGGATAGAAATGGTGGCCTGAGTGTGTCCCACCACTGGGCTGGGGGGGGGGGGGGGTGGAACTCATGGGGGCAGAATGAGGGAAGTTTGACTGTGCACACCCCATGCCGATGGTGGGTAGTTATCTGGCTGTAAGAAGCTGGAGGACCCAGCTTGAGGGGGGGAGGGTTTCATAGTCTGAGGTCCGTGGAATTGCCAGAGTAGTGTCAGGCCTTGGGCCTCCCCTTGAGCTAGATCCCTCTTTGGGCCTGTTGCTGGACCTTCTTTTCCACAGGCTCCTCTCCATTTCCATTCCTGTAATTCTTTCAGAACATTTATGGGTCAGAGTTTTGACTGTGAGGTAACAACCCCATCCCTCACTTGATGCCCTGTCTTTTTGTTGTATGTGAGCCTGCATGGAGGCCAAGGACAACAGGTTCTAGCTCTTGGATACCACAGGTGCCCGCTGGATGTTGTGGAAGAGCTGAGAATGTAGTGGGGGCTATTGGTGCTTACTCTGGTGCAAGGCCAAAGCGAAAAGGGCGGAAGGAGGGCACTCTGGCTGATTCCTGCTGGGCGGAGAGTCTTTAGCTTGCTAGGTCAGAGGCTTGGCTTGGTGGAAGACATAGCTAGGAATGCAGAGAGGTCTCCGGTGGGAGATTAGATGAGTGGCTCTTTACAGGAGACCTGCTCCATTGCTCCATCATGTTGTTCCCAATGAGAGGAGGCAGTCCTCGGTTTTAAGGCATTTATTGTAGAAAGGCAGAGAGAGGGAGAGAGTAGAGCAGTGGAGGCTGGCCATGGCCATGTTGAGAGAGTGGGGAGGGAGTGCAGGGGGGGGAGCAATAGAGCAAGAGGGAAGCAGGAGGAAGAGAGGGAGGAGGTTTTATAGTGAGCTAGGCCTACCTGGCTGTTGCCAGATAACAGTGGGGAGGAGCATACCTGGAGGTTGCCAGGTAACTGTAGGGGTGGAGTCCAGACAAAATACCAGGAGCTTGGGACTTTGCCCTATGAGACTGATGGCCATAGAATTATGGAGCTAGGGCCTCGGGTCAGGAGCCCAGTTCTGGGAGCATGGCAAACAGGCCTTCTGTCCCTTGCAGGAACACCTACTGTTTTACTGGGGTTTAAACCAAGCTTTTCCAGAAAACAGACTGCCTTTCATGGTCTTAGTAATAATAATAATAATAATAATAATAATAATAATAATAATAATAATAATAATAAAAGAAAAATATAATCTGAGGTTCATGTCATTGAGCTACTTGAAACATAACGGTGATGTTGGAGGGACAACCTGATATGGGATATAGTTATGTGAAAGCCAGGCATGGCAATATGTTCTTTACTGAGAAAGAAAATTCAAAGTCATCGTCAGTGACATAGCTTGAGGCTAGCCTGGGCTGCATAAGGTTCTGTCTCAAAAACATCCAAATACACATACATACACACACACACACACACACACACACACACACACACACACACACACACACACACACAGGCATACACACACACCATACCATCCACACAAATGAAAACATGAAAATGCATAAGGCATTTATACTAAAATTTATCTGGGATACAAATTCATTTTTTGATTTAAAAAGATATAGCAATTATATTNAATTTGTATGCAGCAAAGTCATCAGATGGCAAATAATAATCCTTAGTCATAACTTTTAAAATATCAACAAAGTACTGAAATCTATCTTTTACTATTTACTGACACATTTTTGTTTTGTCCAAGACAAAACATTTGAAAGTAGATTGTATGCACTGGATGTTAATTTAGAATNTATTAAATAATGTAATACCTGGCATAAATAGATGTAACTGTATTTTTCAAATGAAATTAGTCTGAGACACGTGGGGGTGGTTCTCTGAAAGTGATACTACTGTAAAAATCTATGAAATGCTCTTATTATGAAGAGATGCTTTCAGACTATGTTTGAGAGAAGAGGAGAGAAATAGATTATTTGGTGGGATCATTTCCACAAATTTATCATGACAGAATATTGCAAGTTTGAATTAGCACTAATAGAATGCTACTTACTAAAAATATGTTTATTGGCATGACAGTTCTTCTTAATGGTACAACTCTTTTATCTCTCTCTATATATTCATCTATCTGTATCTGTATCTAAATCTATTATTATCTATATCATATATCTATAGCTATATATACCTTCATATTTACATCAATTTCTGTCTCTATCAATCTATCATCTATATTGATATGTATATATAAATATATGTTTAGATTATATATAAATATAAATAACATATCAATTATTCATTATTAGTAGACTTGCATATTTTTTAAAATTCCCTTTTCATTTTTGAAGTTGGTAAACATAAACTGAAAAAAGTTCTACGCAACAACATTTATTGATTTTACCAATAGCTTCATGCAAAATCATTTTTATGTACCCTGTATATACAAAAAATAACTACATATAAGAATTATTAAGATAGACAAGGAATGGACTTGAAGAGCTTTCATTGTAGATGGGATTAGGCCTTGAATGATGAAATTAACATGGAATCATAGAGTAAATAAGATCACTTCAGAAATAAGGAGCAAGATCAATGTGTTTTAGGACAGATAGACATTTTTAGGACCTATTTCTTTCATTAATGTGGACTTCTTGCACTGTATTATATTAGATAATTAGAAAAATCAGTGTTTCTGTTATTTAATTGGAAAATGATTTTTTATGTAGCTATTGATAGAGTGAAATTTTGATTCAGACACACACATAATTTTGTGCAATGAATTTAATTAATTAATTAATTAATTAATTAATATAATTGACTGTGGCTGAATATGTGCCTGTGCTATGACTTGGACATTTGATCTGTGCACTATCCATGGATATTAAAGCCTAAGAGAATGTGGATGTGAACTTTGCTAGACTGAGAAGAATTTGCTTATCTAGTAAAGCACATTACAGCATATATCTGTGAGAGTGTTTCTAGAAAGGGTTAACTAACAATGTAAGATCCAAGCTGAACACAGAGCTCACAGTGTTATTGGGTGGGGACCTAGTTAGAATTACATTGGGAAATGGACAGTACTTGCTAGTGCAGGTGAATCTTCTGCTGCTTCCTGATCACTGTGGTGTTGAAGACTCAGGTTTGCTAAGGATTTCCTGACATGATGGCTGAAGACTCTGATGCAGTGTGGTCCTTTGGTCCCTTTTTATTTTTGATAATTTAAAATATTTTATTATTTGTTGATACTGTTGTTCTTTCTATGGGGTTGCAATACCCTTGAACTCCTTCAGTTCCTTCCTTAACTCTTTCATAGGTCTCCCTGGGCTTTGTCAAATGGTTGGCTGTCAGTATCTGCATCTGTCTCAGTCAGGTGCTTATAACTCAGAGCACAGCCATTCCAGGCTCCTGTCTGAAAGCACAACACAGCATCATCAATAGTGTAGATTTGTTGCCTGCACATGGACTGGATCTAAATTTGGGTCCATCTGTCAATGGTCCTTTCTTTAGTCTCTGCTCCATTATTGTCCATGCATTTCCTTTAGATAGGAACAATTCTGGGTCAAAATTTTTGAAATATGTGGGTGCCCTCAAACCTTAACTGGAGGCCATGTCTATCTACTGGAGGTGGTCTCTTCAGGTTCCATCTCCCCACTGATGGGCATTTTGATTAAATCTCCATTGGGTTCTGGGAGCATCTCATATCCCTGGCACCTGAGACTTTCTAGAGTTTCTCCCTGTTCCCCACTCAACATTGCTGCATATTTCCATTAATTTCCCTGGCCTTCTGGGCTTCTCTTCTATCTCTGCCCCTATACCTGATTCTGTCCCCCTTTTTTCCTGCCCTTGCCCTCTCCCAGCCAGATTACTCCCCCCCTTCTTCCTCAGTTGACAATTCACTGTATAGCTCTGTAGCTCATTTTTTTAAATTGGGTCAACTGATTTTCTGGAATCTAACTTCTTGAGTTCTTTGTATACTTTGGATATTAGCCCTCTATTGGATGTAGGATGAGTCAAGATCTTTTCCCAATTTGTAGGCTGCCATAGAAACCTTTCAGTATCCTGTTTATCAATATCTATCCAATTATATATATATATATATATATATATATATATATATATATATATCAGTAAAATTTTTGGAATAAAATTTATCTTTAAAAATGTTAAGCCTTTTGTAAACTTTTAAATCAAGTGCACTTAATTTCTGTTTTTCCTTTATTACGGAGAGTAGATTGTTCTCTCCTACAATATATCCTGATTACAGTTTCCCTTCCCTCTACCACTCTCAGTTCCAACCTACCTCCCCACCCAATAAAACATAACAAGTCCAGTAAGATAAGACAAGAGTCATAACATGAGTTGGATAAAACAAACCAATGGAAGAAAAGGAGCCAAAGCGAAGCCACAATAATTAAAGACTCACATTCACACAGTCAGTATTTCACAAAATTACTAAAGCTATGTAAATTTTTTAATATAGAATTTTTTCTTTTGGAAGGTATCTAAATTGGGTTTCTATCATCCATTCTGGGCAGCTGAAAACTGCCTGTAGCTGCAGC
Organism: Mus pahari; assembly: GCF_900095145.1. NCBI lineage: Eukaryota > Metazoa > Chordata > Mammalia > Rodentia > Muridae > Mus > Mus pahari. The sequence goes on from NC_034603.1 coordinate 59,604,159, forward strand.
TCATGGAACTCCAACACCTCTAGCCCTTTAGGTAACTTATACTTAAGTTCCCACACAGATGCCCACTACATACAATTAAAAAAATAAACAAAAATTTAATTGACTTCATCTATTTAGAGCATATAAGCCATGTCTGAACAAATGAATGGATCATATTGAACAAATGAATCAATCTTAAGCACTAAATTACTTTCAGAGTATTCCAGAGAATTTTCAAGAAAAATAAGTTAATTAATAAATAAATAAAAGGGGGGAAATAACTTAAAAATGTACAGTGTCAGCAATTGCCTAGTCTAAAGCCTTGTTTTATTTGTCAAATTTTGTGTGAGTTAAGTGAGAAACTGTCTTCATCAGCAGGGGAAGAAAGTGATTTTAGTGGCAGGCATTCAATATTTATAAGAATAGCAAAGTAAGAAACTTAAGCATCCCTTAGATGTTACTGGGAATCTCATTGTAGACTGTCAGTCAAGGTAATTGACATATAGAAAAAATAAAATCTATTGTAATAAAATGCTGAAAGTCAATGTTAATAACACATGGCAGGGAAGTCCTGAGTCTCTTCAATGCTCTAAATGCAAGGCCCACTCCTCCTGTTCGTAGTTCAGGGGTCCATGTATGATACTGTTTTCCTACAGGACTGTTACAGGGGAATAAATGTGCTAAGTACTAAAAAGGTCCAGAGTTCTAAGCAGTGCTATGGAAAGATCACAGTGATATACTATCCCATGAGCCTCAAGGCCCTTCATCCTTGTGCTAAGCTATGATTTTACTTAGTACAGAGAAAGCAGCAATCTGAGGATGCTGCAGTGTTTTACAGAGTTGTATACTCACCTGTGTCTCTAGCAACACTGCTGATTATCTGAAGTAAAGGTTTGTTTGATTGTTTCCAAACATTTTTTATATGCACAGAAATCTTGGCTGCTGAAATGCAGATTTGGTCATCTCTTTCTATTAAAAAGCAGGGTTTCTGCTCTCCGTCACGTTCTTATTTTCAAATAAAACCTTTATGAGATTCATTTTTACACAATTTTTCAAATATAAGGATTATATTTTCGTTTTACTATGCAGTTACTTTTTCTTCTGCCCTGGGATGTAAGCCAGTGCTATGCTTAGCTACAGTGTCCTAAGTGATCTGATAACCTTGATTTTGTCCTTTGTTCTTATTCTCTGATCCTTTGTTCTTTTATTCTCCAGTGGCACCTGGTATTGAACCCAAGACCTTCCTTGTTTATGTTAAGCAAGGGTTCTACAGCTCAATACAGGAGTCATTGGTCATCCATTTTTGTACAATGTTCCTGGGTTTGATTTGGGGATATTTTCTCAGTTAAAAGGAGCTATGTGTTTTGATCAGGAACAGCCAGAGGTAAAGCAGTGAGTATTGCATGGCCACATTTAGCAGAGTATGAGATGTCAGTGAGTTTGTTGACTGGGTGGTATTGAATGTGTTAAACTAGGTCAATTACACAGAGTGATTTTTATTAGAATTCTCCATTTCAAAGTTTCTATTTTTTGTATTTATCAAAATTCTTAGTATGTGATATTCCTTTTTTTTCTTGTATGTGTATTGTGTTGTACATGCATGCATTGTATATAGTGACATGTTTTTGCATATGTATATCTGCATGTGTGCCTGTAGAGTCTAGATGATGAAGAGTACCATACTTGGTCTCTCTTCTCCTTATATACTCAAGCAAGATATCTTGCCTGAACCTAGGACTTACCCATTTTGCTAATCTCACTAGCCAGCTTGCTCTGAGGAAGCACTGTCTCTGTTTCCCACAAGTTGGGAATATAATCAGACCCTCACACTCAGCTGGCACTTAGTCCCGATCATCACATACTCTCTGTTGAGTCTTCTCCCTATTCCCTGTCATTTCATCTTGAATTTATTCTCTAGAACTGCTATGATCTCTTTCTCTTTACATTCTACTAAGCAGTGTTTCTGAGTATATTAAAGCATTTGCAGCAGAATCTTCCTGTAGTTTGTATTATTGCATACAACTTATGAATTTCACAGTCAACATAGGCCACTATTCTCTCACATAAGAATCAGAATTTTTGCTGGCCCTCAGGGCTTCAGTCCTTTTCCCTCACCCAATACAAGATCAGGTTCCCTTCTACCCCTCACTCCCCCCCACACCCTGTCCACATTTCCTCCCAAGTCCCTCCCTCCCTCCTCCCTCCCTCCCTCCCTCCCTCCCTCCCTCCTCCTCCCTCCCTCCCTCCCCTCTCCCCACTTGTGATTGCTCACAAAAAGAGATCTATCAAGATTGCCCTCTGAAAGTCCCAACAAGCAGCTGAAAGAGTCTGATGCAGTTATTTGCACCCAACCAAGGGACAAAAGCAGCTGACCAGTGCTGTTGAATTAGGGAAGGCTTAAAGAAGCTGAAGAGGAGGGCAACCCTGTAGGAGGACCAGCAATTTCAATTAATCTGTACCCCTGACATCTCTCAAACACAGGATCATCTAACAGGCAATATACACCAATTGATATGAGGCCCTCAACACATATACAGTAGAGGACTTCCAGGTCTGTGTTCATTCAGAGGTGAAGCACCTAACCCTCAAGAGACTGGAGGCCCCAGGGAGTTTAGAGGTCATGTGGGGTGGGGATGGGGGCATCCAATTGGAGATGGGGAGGAGTGGGGAATGGAATATGGAGTGTAAAATATGAATTACAAATTAAATTAAATTTTAAAAAACTTCAGAATTTTGCACTGGTGTTTTACTGTTCCATAATAGTTACTCTGTTTTCAATGTCATTTCAACCTCCCCTCCATCAATTTAAAAACAACAACAAAAAAGATTTCCATTGCAGTACTATTGCTTGCATCTTCAGTATTGATTAAAGTAAGCACACTTACTCCTTCAAACATCATTTGAATATCTTTTTTATTAGATATTTTCTTTATTTACATTTCAAATGCTAACCTGAAAGTTCCCTATACCCTTCCCCAGTCCTGCTCCCCTACCCACCCACTCTCACTTCTTGGCGCTGGCATTCCCCTCTATGGGGCATATAAAGTTTGCAAGACCAAGGGGCCTCTCTTGCCAATGATGGCCAGCTAGGCCATCTTCTGCTACATATGCAGCTAGAGACTCGAGCTCTGGGGGTACAGGTTAGTTCATATTGTTGTTCCAAACATAGGGTTGCAGATCCCTTCAGTTCCTTGGGTACTTTCTCTAGCTCCTCCACTGGGGGTCCTGCATTTGAATGTCTTAATATCTTTTAAAAACGTTAGTCATCATGATGATTAGAACATCAGATAAAATATACAAGCATTTAGTAGTCTAGAGTTTTAGTTCATAGTGTCTTGAAGACTTTCTGACAGTTGCTTTCCTTTTCTTAAATTTTATGGATGCCTGCATATTCTTTGAGTTGGGTTCTCATAATTCATATATTCAGTTCTTCACAAGAACGGTTCCTAGATAGATTCTTGTTAGTTGATTTTTATGATAAGAAGGATTTGTGTTTACTTGTGGAAATAGTATTGGCTAGGGGAGAATTCATGGCTTAGTTTAATTTCAGACTGACTTGATGAAGCTGTAGCATAGGGTAATTGGAATAGTGTGACTGGTAGAATCATAGGAATGAGTTCTTTGCACTCACTTGATTTCCCTGCTTTGTTTCCACATTGTAGAATAAAATGCACTCCTGAAACAAATAGTCCTTCAACATTCACAAGGTCACTGTTTTCTCTCTCTCTCTCTCTCTCTCTCTCTCTCTCTCTCTCTCTCTCTCTCTCTCTCTCTGTGTGTGTGTGTGTGTGTGTGTGTGTATGTGCGCATGTGTGCTTATTTCTCATTGTGTTTCATTCTCCCTCAAACATTTCTTAAATATAACAATTAAATATAAGCAATTCTAAAGAAGTTTAAAGATAAAACAAAGAATGAATTATTGTTCCTGACTTTAGCATTTAATATCTAGTTTTTCTTACATTGATCGTTTATCAAACTGGTTTTCCACACTGACCAATATACTAGTGCTGGAGAGAGACTCAGTGGGAAAAAGCACTTCCCTGTTTGCTTCTCAGCATCCATACTAGGGGCTCAAAACTAGATCTATCAAGTGAGTTCTTTTGTGATTGGGTTACCTCACTAAGGATGATATCCTCCAGATACATCCATTTGCACAAGAACTTCATAAATTCATTGTTTTTCATAGCTGAGTAGTACTCCATTGTGTAAATATACCACATTTTCTGAATTCATTCCTCTGTTGAGGGACATCTGGGTTCTTTCCAGCTTCTGGCTATTAGAAATAAGGCTGCTATGAACATAGTGGAGCATGTGTCCTTATAACCAGTNGGAACATCTTCTGGGTATATGCCCAGAAGTATTGCTGAATCTTCCAATAGTACTATGTCCAATTTTCTGGGGACCAACCAGATTGATTTCCAGAGTGGTTGTACAAGCTTGCAATCTCACCAGCAATGAAGGAGTGTTCCTCTTTCTCGACATCCTTGCCAGCATCTGCTGTCACCTGAATTTTTGATCTTAGCCATTCTGACTGGTGTGAGGTGGAATCTCAGGGATGTTTTGATTTGCAATTCCCTGATGATTAAGGATGTTGAACATATTTTCAGGTGCTTCTCAGCCCTTCAGTATTCCTCTGGCAAATACAGAAGTGGATGCTCACATTCATCTATTGGATGGAACACAGGGCCCCTAATGGAGGAGCTAGAGAATGTACCCAAGGAGCAGAAGGGGTCTGCAACCCTATAGGAGGAACAACAATATGAACTAACCAATACCCCCAGAGCTTGTGTCTCTAGCTGCATATGTAGCATAAGATGGCCTAGTTGGCCATCATTGGGAGGAGAGGCCCTTGGTCTTGCAAAGATTATATGCCCCAGTACAGGGGAACACCAGGGGCCAAGAAGTGGGAGTGGGTGGTTAGGGGAACAGGGTGAGGGAAGGTATAGGGGTCTTTCAGGATAGCATTTGAAATGTAAATGAAGAAAATATCTAATATAAAATTGGAAAAAAAAACCTAGATCTATAACTCCAGCTCTGTTGGGATCCAAAACTTAGGGCATCCACAAAAACCTATATACTTGTCATACCCTCACACAAATATCCATACACACACACACAGAGAGAGAGAGAGAGAGAGAGAGAGAGAGAGAGAGAGAGAGAGAGAGAGAGAGAGAGAGAGAGAAAGATTTTATTGTACAGAAATTTCCCTTTAGTTTGAAAGGGAGAAAGCAGAATCGAGGTGATATGAAGAGGAAAATGGAAACATGGGGAAAGAGACTTGAATTAAGGAGGGAATAGCTCAACACAAAAGGAAAAGGAGAGAGGCAGGATAAATAATCCCAGGGTTGATCAAGAAGGTCTTAAATAGTCATATAAGGTGATATTATATTTATCTTACATTTCAATTTTTTATTTTGTATATATGTGTGCATGCACATCACGTCCTCGTATAGTGCTGGATGTTGAGGGAGCCCGTCTTCTTTTACCTCCTTGAACTGTTGCCAGGGATCCAATTCATGTCCTTAGGCTTGGTAATAGATGCTTCTCTTCACTGACCCATCTCTCTTGCCTGGGAGTTTGTTTTAACTTTTGTGTCATTAACATGACCTACCTTGAATCAACTATGAGTAGTCTATATGTTCAGCCATTCTGGGCAATAAACAACTATAGAAGAGTTATCTTCCATTTCTATTTATTTTCTTTTCTCTTTTTTCATCAATACAGCCTCCATAGATTTTTGGCACACAAAAATACATTCATTTAAAATATTACTAGAATTCATTCATTATTATTATTATTTATTTAGGTGTTATTCTAGGCCATGGTTTGACTGTGCCAAATTGTTATATTTAAGATGTAACAGTTTCCAGATTACTGAATAAAATAGTTGATATTTCTGCGGTGTCTCATAAATATTCTTAGCTTATTAATTCTGGGTCATTCTTAAAATAATGTCCAGAAAATATGCTTATAACATTTGGGCTCTGCTATTGAACACTAAAATCAGCATAAACATATTACACATTCTTAGAATAATTTAACTTTTATGTAGAAACTGTTAATCCTTGATGTCAAGCAATGCTAATTTTCCCTTAAGTAATTTAAAATATAATTTCCCTGTGGATTATAAAAGCACTGAGGTAGACCATACTGAATAAAATAAACTTTACTTGGGCAAATGAATGACATCCTTCATATAGCCTGAGAACAAATTGCCATTGACTAATGGAGTTTCCCTTATAATCTATTACAGTTCAACCTTTATGTGAAACATTTCTAAACTTGAAGTTAATTAGAACACAGAATCTAGCAGATGTAAAGGCATTAGATGTTATTTATAAAGTGCTAAAATTGTCTTCAAAATGAAAAATATAGTGAAAGAAATAATTAACAGTTATTATTTGTATTTTCAGAGAAACGCTGTCATTGATTTGCTACTTTTATGGAATCATAATACCAGAACCTTTCAGAGGTTATCTGTTGAGTTAGAATGATGGGCACTACAGCAGTAGCCCTTACAGATAGGCACACGCCTTGCATTTACTTAAAACAAAATGATGTTACATCGGGGACTCTAGTTCATTTCTACCTATTTACATTTCAAATGCTCCTGTATGTGGAACCAACTTGGAATTTTATAATACTCTTGCTGATAGTCATATTAATATAGAGCACTTATCAGTGTTTAAATTGTGAAATGAACAGCAGAGTCAAGTAACCTCAGAGGAGTATGCAGTGACAAAGGACAGCACGAGTGTTGCAAGACATTTAAGATTATATATAAGTTTTATTTATATATGCACATACACAGACATGCATGCATATACATGTACATTCCTTTTTCATGAAAATACAAGACTGCATATTAGCTAAGAATATGAGATGCTTTCAAGTATTGGTCTTGATGCTTAGTTAATACTTTATTTATATATATGCACATACACAGACATGCATGCATCTACATGTATACTCTTTTTGCGTGAAAACACTAGACTTCATTTTAGCTAAGAATATGAGATGCTTTCAAGTATTGGTCTTGATGCTTAGTTAATACTTTTCTGTAATATGATCAATTCTCTATACCACAAAGGTATGAACAAATGACTTACTACAACAAATGATGTAATTGAATAAAACAAACAATTGTCTGCTAAAAAAATAATAGCTTCTATCGCCATGACCACCATCATCAATATGTCCTTTGCTGTTGAAGAACTTTATATCCATTGTAACATATTACAAATATATAAAAATTAGGAAAATATCACAAAATGAAAACTATATAACCATAAGACCATAATACGGTCAGAGAAATTGGATGATAGAAGTATTCCAGTGTTCTAGAAATTTCTCTGAATCTCCTTTCAGGCATTACCTTCTTCCTTCTGTAGAAGATAGGCACCATCCAAACAAACAGACAAATCTATTCAGTTTTCTCTATTTTTGAAATTAAAATTATTCCTTAAAATATAACCCACATTTACTTATTTAAAAGTGTGTGAGTATTTCACCTGCATGCATGTTTGTCTAACATTTGTGTGCAAATGTCCACAGAGGCCAGATGAAGGAGTTACATACCCTGAAACTGAAGTTACATATAGTTATGAACAACCACATGAGTGTTGAGAACTAAGTTCAGATCATCTGCAGGAGTAGCGAGTGCCCTTCACCACTCAGCCTCCTTCCCAGACCCTTTATCAAGTTCTTGTTGGTATTTCTTTGCACAATTGGTCTTGACGTTTTTTAAATTAAAATGTTATAAAAAGACACAAATTTAGGTAGGTAGGGAAAGAGGTGTCTCTGAGAAGAGTTTGAGAGGTGAATATGATTAATTTTCAATGAACTAATATAATTTTCTTAAGTATGGATGAAGTAAATACGAATGTAGTTGTATAAATGTATGTGTGTGTGTGTGCTTTTACTCAACATTATGCCTATAAGATGAATTTATGTTATTCATAATGGTGTGTGTTTGTGTACATAGTGTGAAGTTTACATGTATGCTTATGTAATTGGGTGTTTGTGTGTGTTCGTGTGTGTGTGTGTGTGTGTGTGTGTGTGTATGCACCCTGTAGGAGCATATAAATATGTGTGCTTTTGTAGTTTGGTGGTCAATATCAACTCTCTTATACTATTTTGCATCTTACATTCTGAGGCAGGGTCTCCCACTAAGCATGAAGCTTGCTGACTGGCATAGGCTATCTGGCTAGAAAGCCCTAGTGATCCTCTGTTATCACTGAGTTACAGACATGAATTGTCATGCCCAGTTTTCAATGTGGGTGCTGGAGATCTCAGCAGTGCCTTTGTGTTTACATGGCAAGTGTTTTACTCAATGAGACACATTCTCATTCTTTTATTAGACCAGGTTAGAACAGAACATTTGTAGCAATATCTGTTGTTCAGTGATCCTGGCTATAATTCGAGTATCTTCATCAGTATACGTTGATTTCTTATCATGCTGATATGGAAGAAGTAATAAAACAGTTGTTGATTGCCATGGTTCCAAATGAAGGCTCTTTTCCCAATGCTTATGTGGAATACGTCTTTCTGTGTCATGTCTGTCATGTCCTGAGTGTTCTTACGTCTTCTTCCTTCTCTTCCTGCCTTGTATCTTCTTCCTGCCTTTAGTCTCATCATATGACATCCGCAATTAGCTTCTGTAGTCCACATTACTTCTCAAAAATCCACTTCCATATAACATCACAATGGGGGTCAAGCTTTTTATACATAAATGTTGGAGGAATACAATTTCTTAGTTCATAACACTCATATTTTGTTTGCCTACTGATGGACATTTTTAATTTTTAGTGCTCTATAAATGTGTGCATTGCTGTTGCTGTCTGCTTCTTAATTACATATGATTTCATTTGTATTCATTAGATAATGTTACTGTTACAAACAATTATTCTGGCATGGTCTTTTATACCTGTTATTCCAGAACTTAGAAAATGAATCCATAAGTATTAGAAGATCAATGGCTTCCCCAGATTCAGAGCAGGTATGAGGCCAACATGGGCTACAACAAATCCTATTTCACTAAAAAAATAAATAAATATCCATTTATCTATTTGAACAAATTTTCTCCTAAATGACAGACTGTGGAACTCTTTACATTTTACATTCTAGTTTTTATTTATAGCCAAGGTAGAGTGTAACTAATGGCTTTTCTTAGTGGTTTGAATTTGTAGTTATTACAGGTGGAACTTTTTTTTTTTCTATTTCATTTCGATTGCCATTTGTGAACTGCTTGGTATTGGCTTGGGGTTGTTTTGACTGTCTTTGATTTCTTCAATAACGTAGTTTTGCTTTAATATCATAGATATGTCTGTGTTGATTTTATAGATACAAAACTCCTATATCCTTGGGTTTTTTTTCTTAAGAAATAACATAGAGTGACCTACTTTTCTAAATCTCTGTCTCACTAACTGTCCATCTGTCTCTGCCTCATCTCTGCCTTTCTCTGTTTGTTTTTGTCTATGCATCTATGTAATATATATTATTTATAAATTACCCATTAAATTTATGTGTATATTATATGAATTCTAGTATATTCGATGAATTTCTATATTAAATTTATAATATAATATATGCCTTCCTTAAGGCAACTATTTTACAATACTATTTAAATTCAATAAAATAAATACATATTGTGTGATGTCAAATAGGATAATAAACTCAGTTTCTTAAATCAAAACTTAGTATGGAAATTTTTTTATCATCAGAATATTCACTCATGATTTTGCAGTCTTCTCTGCTGCTATCTTATTCATACATTATTACTCTAGGTTTCCATTGATCTGATTCTTATCACGAATTAATCATTGTGTTTCCAAATTCATGATGTTAAATTAGTTTATTTTGGACCATATTGATTTGGTTTTCCTTTTTCTCTTCTACTTAAGTTCAATATTTTCTTACCAATTCAATTACATCTTTTAAGATTCATATACTTTAGTACTTGAAAAATCTAGATCTCTCTCCTGAACCCCATCAGAGGCAGCTGAGTGATCCTGAGAACTCTCAACACCACAGGTCCTCCGGATCACTGTGAGTGGAACACAATCAACTCCAGAGAATCCAGCAGGGGCTTGTGCCAGCAGGAACAGGGTCAAACCAGAGGCGGGGTTCCAGTCTGGTTGGGGCCACTCCTGCCATCTCTCTTTTGAACCCCAGCAGAGGCAGCTAAGCACTCTTGAGGACTCTCCACACCACAGATCCTCAGGATCACTGTCCATAGGATCACGGGTGAGTGGAACACAATCAATTCCAGAGAATCCCTAAGGAAATAGAAGCAGTCATTAATAGTCTCCCAACCAAAAAAAGCCCAGGACCAGATGGGTTTAGTGCAGAGTTCTATCAGACCTTCAAAGAAGACCTAATTCCAACTCTTCTCAAACT
>NC_034603.1:59617870-59640494 GCF_900095145.1 Mus pahari
ATATCATCCTGAGTAAAGTAACCCAATCACAAAAGAACTCACTTGATATGCACTCACTGAAAAGTGGATATTAGCCCAGAGACCTAGAATATCCAAGATACAATCTCCAAAACACAAGAAAATCAAGAATAAGGAAGACCAACACATGGATACTTCATTCCTCCCTAAAATAGGGAATAAAATACCCACGAACGAAGTAGCAGAGACAAAGTTTGGAGCTAAGATGAAAGGAGGGACCATCCAGAGCCTGCCCCACCCGGGGGTCCATCCCATAATCAGCCACCAAATGCTGACAGGATTGCATATGCCAACAAGATCTTGCTGAAAGGACACTGATATAGCTCTCTCTATGAGACTATGCCTATGCCTGGCAAATATAGAAGTGGATGACCACAGTCATCTATAGGATAGAACACAGAGACCCCAATGGAGGAACTAGAGAAATTACACAAGGAACTGAAGGGGTTTGCAACCCTATAGGTGAAACAACAGTATGAACTAATCAGTACCCCCAGAGCTCGTGTCTCTAGCTGCATATATAGCAGAAGATGACCTAGTCAGCCATCATTGGGTAGAGATGCCCCTTGGTCTTGCAAACTTTATATGCCCCATACAGGGGAACTCCAGGACCAAGAAGTGGGAGTGAGTGGTCAGGGAAGCAGGGTGGAGGGAGGGTGTAGGGGACATTCGGGATAGCATTTGAAATGTAAATGAAGAAAATATCTAGTAAAATAAGTTAAAAAAGAAAAATCTAATTATTCCATCCCTGTATAATTTCAAGTATCGAGAGTCATTATACTATACTTATTCTGTATACCTATATTGACCTATGTAATAATGTTGAGATTCATCAACATTGTTCACGGATTTTGCAAAATCAGATTTATCAGGTGTTTTATTTGTGAGGGCAGCCTGTTATCCCTTATGAAAGAAAAATGCCATATGAAGATATTCCACAAATTATTCTTTTTCAGAGTAAATAGGTACAAGGGAGACTATTAGGCATCAGTTGAATAGCAGCATGTTCATACTTAAATTTTCATGAACACATTATTTGTTTTTGTAAGTGGGGTACTAAAGTAGTCATTGCCAGATTTGTGTATTTGGAAAGATTATTAGAAAGAACCATGGAAAAAAATAAATTTTAGTTGCAGGGTAGTGTGACATTATATATACCAGTAAAACCATATTTTAAACGTGGTATTTCTTTTTTCAATCCTTTTTATTATTTTTCAGATTATAGTAAAATTACATTTCTCTCTTGCCTTTCATGCCTTCCTTTGCTCCAAACCCTAAAAGATATAATTTTCTCCATTTTGGCCTTTATAGCCATATCTATCTATGTATATCTATATCTATATGTAATATAGATATATTATTCCAGACACAACCTGCTCATTCTGTATAGTGTTACTTATATGTATTTTCTTCAAGACTGACCATTTCGTATAAATGGTCATAGAGGATAAGTAACTGGTGTGCTCTTCCCTGGGTAAGACAAGTTAAACCATTCTCTGCATTCTTGGTTGCCTGTACTTATATTAATTCTTTGATAATTTCAATACATTTTGATCACATTCACCTTCCCCTAAAACTTCTCTCAGATCAACCCTTTTTCTAGACCTGCCCAAATGTATAATTCTTTAAAAATAAAATCCATCAAGTACAATTTGTGTTGCCCCATATACTCTTGAATTGGACATTTATTGCAGACATTAAACAGAACAACAAAACAATAATCAGTTTGCTTTAAAAACTTCGGTGAAACTATAATAAATAACCAATGCAAGATAGTGTCAAATTTATTTTATAAAGGAAGAGCTCTATAGTCTGGACAATACATGATGAGTCTCTGCGTAAGGCTCTGAAACAGTTATTTTAGAGAGTCATATTAAGGAGAGATATACTAAAAATCCATTCACGGAATTTCATTATGACTTAGAGTTATGTATTAGACAATTAAGTTACCACTTATTATTATGGTTTTGTCTGATATAAACATTATCATTTGTTTTTTCCTTTCTTTTTCTTCTGATTCATTATTGTGCAAGCCTGTGTATATCCCTGTGAGTCCAATTTTGATTGGTTGAATCCAGTCATTGTTTTGTGACTCCTAGAACTTAGTGCAGTTCTAGACATTTAATTGAGAAAGTAGAAATTGAATTCGGTTAGTTTCAATAATTGATTCAGAAAGAAGAAGAGGAGGAGGAGGAAGAGGAAAAAGGACAAGGAGGAGGGCGGAGGAAAAGAAGGAAAGAGGAGGAAGACAAGAAGGTGGAAGATGAGGAAAAGGAGAGAAAGAGAGACTTAAATGAAATAGAATTACAGAAGTTTTATTTTAGGATTTAATTCCACCCAAACATGCAAAATTCAGAGCGATTTGTGGTTTAAAATTTAATTTTTTTATCTTTTAAAAATTTTTTTATTATTATTATTTTCTTTATTTACATTTCAAATGCTATCCCAAAAATTCCCTATACCCCCCCCGGCCCCTGCTCCCCTACCCACCCACTCCCACTACTTCTCCCAGGCCTTCCCTTGTGATGGGTCATATAAAGTTTGCAAGACCAAGGGGCCTCTCTCCCCAGTGATGGAAAGACTACAAAAGAGGGATTAAAAAAAAAAAAAAGGTTAAGATGGTACAAAAACAGACTATGCATATATAACTTCATGATTCACGCCGAAGTTAGTATTTCTTTGCAACTTCACCAATCAAGGCAACCTGACAGTTGTTAAAGAGGAAAGAAGACACACAGAGACCATTTTAACAGGGCAGTGAGATTAGAAAGTCCCTTGCAAATATGATCAACTGGTGTTTTATTAAAGGACAAAATTAATGCAACGAGGCAGGGCCAACTGTTTTAAAAAGCAGGCCAGGAAAAATACAACGGCTAGGACAATTTAGCCTATATTTAACCATAAATAAATTGTAAACTTATAACACATCTTCAGGGTTATACAGAAGAAAATTGATGTCAACTACTAGTTTATAATAAGGTTCTAAAGACAATATTCAAAATGTGGTTGATTGAGCTGGGAGGTAGCTCAGAGATAGGTGCTCTCCTAGCGTGCCTGGGCTTCCTGGCATAATCACTAGCACAAACAAACAAGAGCCTTTTACTTTACAATATATATTGTTATAGAGAGACTGTCAATTTATAAATCCCATCATCACATAATCAGATGGGAGAATGGTGCCTGCTAAGAGACTAAAATGGATAAGCAAGTCCCTTGCCTATTTTTCCATTTCCATAAAATGGCTATTTTGTGACATCACAGAGTTAGACTCTACCCTCCAAGTCAGTCATATCCCAAATAGGGTCTACATGCAGGAAGATTTTTTTCCCTTTTGTTAATACACTTGTTTATTTCAAAATAATCATTTCTAAATTCTGAAGTCTTCATCAGTTTATTTCTTTAATAAAAATTCCTAATTTTTAATCTGACCTGTCAGCATCTATCACTTTCTCTCCTGCCTGTAATTTTTTTTTTTTTATAAAAGCATACATGTACCTGTTTAGGCCACTATCACAATGCCACTTGCATCTCCCTCCTCTCTCTCTCTCTCTCTCTCTCTCTCTCTCTCTCTCTCTCTCTCTCTCTCTCTCTCTCTCTGTGTGTGTGTGTATGTGTGAGTATCTATCTATCAATCTATCTATCTGAAGATATAGATACATAAATATAGGTTACATTCTCTTCATCTCTTCATCGAGGGTTGTAAGATATAAAAGGATTACCATTTGAATGCTTCCCTTTTCATCCTTTCAGACTCTCTCTGTCAGAATCTTAACAGCAGCCAGAGATCATCAATAGTCTCATCTTTCAGGCAGAGCTGACAGCCCCTCTTTGATCCTGTACTGCATGTTTCTTCCTTCTCACCCCAGGCTTTCTTATTGTCATGACACCACTCTCCAGTGGAAGCCTACTTAGTACAAAAACATTTGCAACCCAGAAGTGCTGGAGGAATATCACTGCTGAGGCCCTTTGATCACTGAGGGGTGAAACTTAACTTTATAGTTTGCTCTGTCCCTTTATTGAATAAACAAAAATATACTTCATAAGAAGCCACTATAAATCTTGGAAGATCAAATGCCAATAAAGATGATATTGTATTTTTAACCTTTAATTGACTTGTTTTTATTTTATTATAACTCTTTCATTTTTGTCATCTGTAAATTTACTTTCCAGTTCTTTGTCGCTGGTTCAGATATCTAGGAGATCCATGCTAAATACATCATGATCACATCTTGTTCATTACCCTCTTCTTGATTATAAATTTTATAGTCAAAGCTTATTCACCTGAACGTAATAATTTTATCCTACTACAGTCTTTTAAATTTTAACCTATTGTTTGTGTTTTATTGACAACAAGGAACATCATGATTCAGTATTTCATGAGAGTTGGGATTTTCTCATTAGTAAGCACTTCTAGATTCCCATCCTCACCTCCAATGCCAGTGATGTTTTTGGAGCAAACACTTGATGCTATAAAGTTCACATTGCGGTTATTTTGGTGGTTGAGTAAAGCATGATGTTTGGGAGATTTAATGTTGTTTATTACTGTCTTTTGTTATAATTCTTTAAATTACTACCTTTTAAAGGAATTTTCTCATCAGGTTCATTCTTTTAGCATGTAGGATATAATTTCAGTATTCACTGGTCCCTGGGATTGACTCTTCTGCTGTGGTGGCTTCTGGACACAAAAATAATACCCCAAAATCTCAGGGTTACACAACATGTATTCATGAATCATATGGTCACAAATGAACTTCAGTAACTCCCATACGATATTTTTTCATTAACTAGAAATTATCTCTCTTTGCAATTAAGAGAGTAATAAATAATATTTATAGAGCTTGTAGCCATTTCCAGGTCATAAAGACTTCCTACCCAGTTGAATCACTATTTTTATAACTAACATGCTGTAATTTATGTTATAATAGAGAAAAACACTGAAACTCTCCATGTTGGACAGCTATGTAACATCTTACAATGCCTTTAAGATCAATCAAACTCATGGAAGAATTTAGGATGATTTCACAAATCACATTTTCAGTTATCATACTGCATTGTTCTGATGGAAGCTTCAGCCAATAATGACCTTGCAGCCTGTCTCTAGAATCTTTGAATGGCAAGACATTGAAAGAGGCCTCAAGGGAAAACTGACTTGGACATGTCTGCCTCAAGGGTTCAAGAAGCTACCCACCATCTGTGAGGAGATACTACATAGGACTTAGGTGAGTACTTGAAGGATCACTCCAAACTATGTCCTAGTATGTAGATGATATCCTGATTACAGGCCCAGGCTTGGAGTCATGCCACAAGGCTACACAAGACCTGCTACAAGAGCTAAGTGAACTTGACTATTGAGTGTCTGCTAAAAAGGCAAGACCCAGATTTGTCAGTTTGAGGTCATCTAGCTTGGGTACATATTCAAGGGGGACTGGCCAACACATGCTGTTCAATTCATGTGCTTTAAATCAGACCTACTAGTTCACTTCAGGGTCTCTCCATCTTTATAAATGGTACAGCCCAACATGCAAGACTTCTCCAGAATAAAACACTCTGTGTTTACATACTATTGAGTCCTGGGTACCACTTGCCAGCAAATCATAGACCCAAACAAGGGTCTGCATCAAGTGGACTAAGGCAGAAAGAAGGTGACATAGATATACTCTGGCAGACAATGTTCTTGATAAAGTTGTTTGAAATTTGCAAGAAGGCTTTCTAACTTTGTTCAAGAGGTATCCCTGATTATAATTAGGGTAAAATTCAATCATAACACTAGCATTAGTGTTGGTTACATCTGATGCTTGTTTTGATCTTTGGAAGGCAAATATATATATATATATCTCCTCCCCTTATCCTTTGTGGATTTCATGCCATGCAACACTATTCCACTCATTTTCCAGTCCCTTCATATCTGCCCTCTTCCCCTGCAATCTCACCCATGAAAGAAAAGAAAACAAATAAAAATAGAAATAAAACAAGACCAACTACATCACCATGGAAGTTATGGTATGTCACAATGTGTCACACAGTATACCCTCCTGCCCAAAGAGCCTCACTTGCAAATGTTCATTGCAATGAGTCACGGCTCTAGATTGCCTGGAGCCTTTGTTTCTCTTTTGAAAAGTGGGGGAGGCATTTTCTTGACAACATAAAAGCACAGCTGTAATAGCACCATTTGACTCCTACCTCATTCTACTAGCATCCATTCTTAGGAATTTTATTGGCATGCCTACATCTCAACCTTGTAAATGATTTGGTAAATGGTTTTCACACACAAAATCCGTTGAGGCCACCTTTCCTGAATGTATTGAGAGATAGATCCCAACCCCACTCCAAGGCATCTTTGGGGAAAGATGTTTTGGATAAAGCTATCTTAGGCAGTGAAAAAGAGGACAAAAGTCTAGATCTCTTATTTTAAGTTAGAATTAACTCTTAGGATCAATTTTTGTTTAGGATAGGAAGTTGATTAATTTCATTGTTCCTATCCAATTGCTTCAGGCTTACATATGTTTATTTTATTGTTTAAACAATTAAGTTCCCAACTAAAATGTTGCATTAAATGAATGCAGTATAGGAGACCATATATGTTGCCTGACTGAGCACTGGCTGAGGAAGGGGATGTTTCAAAAACATCTATAAACAGAACCAAGATCAGAAGCCATAAAACTTTGCTTCCTGGCACAGTGCTACTGTTTTACTTCAATTTACCACATAGGGCTCCTGAGTAGGAACTCAATTCTAAGGAGAAAAGTGTGGGGAAGAGCAGAGTCTTTTCCTTGTAAAACTGTGTGTGTGAATTTTGTATAGAGGGGATACAAAAGCATCTCTCTTGAGGTTGGCACTTCTAATTAATTGTATTATATATACATCTTAATGTATATTGCCTGAGTCTTAGATTTTTCAACAATGACAATAACAGAAGTGGGCTTTTAAAGATATATCAGATTATAATCAAGCACCTGAAAGTTGTAATGCATGTTCAGACTTAATATTATAGTTTTCATTTGCATAAAAAGGCTAGCTGAAGTAATGTTAAATGCTACTATATGTTGCTTTGAAGGGGAAATATTTAATCATGAATGTATTTTTGATATGCAATTTCTTCTAATCACAGCAAAGAAGAAATGAAATAAAATGAGAAGTAGCTTCATTTAATAACAGACAAACAAACAGAGTCAGAGAATAGAATTAAAAATTTATTTTTATACTTGCTTACTTGTATGGGAGTTACATAAGTAAACTTTAAAGATCTCAGATGCATATTTGTAATAGGTAAAAAATTAATATCTCTATAAGGTTTGTTTTTATTTAAGTTATATTTACCTCCCAGAGTTGTGTGATAATTAAATGAAATCTTATTAATTATAATATTCTATAAGTTCCATAGATTTAAAAGTTGTTAATTGCTATGCTAAAAATGCTATCATCTTGTCCTCCTTACATATTTATAGAATAGATGAATTCATAAGACTAAGTCATACATATGAAATAAGTTCATTTTCCCAGTTAATTGTCATTTTGTTCTGTCATAAATATGAAGGCAGTTCTTAGTTTGTAGAAAATGAAGCATCAGTTGGAATTCAAGAAGCTAGTTAATTGGTTGACTTCTGTCCTAGATTAATTATTAAAAACCCAACTAATTTTTTTCTGGTTGACTGTTATTTACTTGTACAAATTTACTCAAATTAATTTTACCACATTAAAAATTCATTTAGTGCACAGTTGTTGAATGTATATCTGTTTCATTACAGTGTATTATAAAAGAAACCTTAGATTGAAACTCCCAGTGGTACCAGGGATAAATTGACTGTCCTTCCATTTCCTTTCAGCCAAAATGATATAACATTTATATCTTTCTACATACAATTATATCCATATTACTACAGAGATACTTGCTTAACTGTGTCCATTTCTATCCTATTCATAATAGTCAGAAATTGGAAACAACCCAGACATCTATCAAAAAATGAATGGATAAAGAAAATGTTATGCTTATATAATAGAATATCATTCAGCCATTACAAAAATGAAAGTCCCAGCTAAAATTATGGAACTGAAAACCTCAATCTTTGTGTTGTATCTCACACCCAGGAAGACATATATGGTATATATTCACTTATACATGGATGGTAGGTGTTTAGTCATTGATAATCAAGCTACCGTTATGCAACTGTAGAGGATAGATAGAGAGTATGATGACAAAGGAGAAGGCTAGATATGACAGGGAAATAGAATAGGATAGATAGATGATAGATAGATAGATAGATAGATAGATAGATAGATAGATATGAATGGAATGTGAAAAAGGAAACTGGAATTGGAGAATCAAACTGGTAGGAGGAATGGAGAAGGGTATAAAAGAGGAAATAAAGGAAGGACAGCTAAAAACTAAAATAAAGGGCTATTTGAGGAATCATATGGAAACCTAATAAAATAGAAGCTTCCTATAATACATACATATATGAAGATGATGTAAATGAAATGGAAATTTACAGGGGAAGTGGGGGAGATACAGAACTCCATCTAGATATCTTTCACCATGAAATAAAACTTTCAGGAATAGAATTTGTTGCTTCTAATCAGGTTTTTGGCCAGAGGGATCATATGGGAAACACAAAATAACATAGGCTATTGCTAATGCTATTGGTACCTCTTTACAAACTGACAGGAAGGGCCCTATGGATGAAGTCAATACCTACGTAACTCACTGACCACAGAAAAGTCAAGCTAGTGCCTACATAGAGCCTTTATACCTATGGACTAGTATTCATGATACAAAATGGCATTAAGGACACTACCAACAAAGATCAATCCAGCTACAAATCCTTCAAGATATGAGTGACCCTGCCTGCAAGATACACCAGTGCAATAGCAGCACAAAATTTATGAAAATATCTGTGGGGTAATGGGCTGTGCACAGTTGGTCTCCAGTTGAGCTGAGGTCTAAACCCTGGTAAAACCCGGTGGTGATAATTCACCTACATGGGACAGGAGGTGTTCCCTCGTGTCTCCAGGAAACCTGGCTCCTGTCAAAGTTACCACCCCCACAGCCCACACAGGAGAAGCATGGCTAGTAGTCATGTAGACAATGTCCCAAGCATCTGACCTTGAGGCTAGACTCCTCCCAGTTACCTAGCAACAACAAGATAACAGGGGTTTATTAGCCCCTCCTCTCTCTCTCTCTCTCTCTCTCTCTCTCTCTCTCTCTCTCTCTCTCTCTCTCTCTCTCTCTCTCTCTCTCTCTCTCTCTCTCTCTCTCTCTCCCTTCTCTACTTTCCCCCTGCCTTTCTACAATAAAGCTCTAAAACCATAGACTGTCTCTGTTTCTCAAGGCCCGCTGTGCTTGGATGATGGGATAGGCTTTCTCCTAGTGGACGGACCGAACTAAGGACTCTCGCCTGCATGGGAACCTCTCTCTCTCTGCCCTCTCTCCTGTAACTCTGGGCCTAGGGTGTCACCCCAGGGCCCTTGGTATCAGGGACTGCTCCTTGTCCACCCCGGCCAAGTGGGGTCAGTAGCTTCACACAGCCAGATGCCCACCCAGGGCCAAGTGGAAAGCATCTGTCAGACCTCCCGTGTTTACCTGCCCAGAGCACAGGAACTCTGGCTAAACATGGGCTCTCTCCCTCTCTCCTCTTTCCCCTAAACCCCCACACCCCACAAATATCCAACCAATATCTGGTTTTATTTGAGGCCCATTCCATTATAAGTAACCCACACCTAATGCTTATTGGTTGGCCAAGAACCTTAAATTAGATAGACCTGGGATAGACCAAGGGGAATACCAAGTACTATTGTTATAATAAAGAAATGTAGTAATAAAATGGCAACTAATACCATTCTTCTACAGTCATGCAAATTTGAGAAACTGAGTCAAGAAATATTGAAAGCCACAGGGTAGGAAAATGGTATAAGCAATCTTTCATCTGTTGTCCTGATGAAACAAACTAATTTTGCCAGCGCTGGCACATTTGAAAGGTGTGCTGCTTGCCAAGATGTTCCATGAGTAGAGGCATGATTCCTTCTGTTTGTCAATACAAAAAAATCATCTGCTGGAAAATATACCAAGAAAAAAGTGAACTATATTGATAATAATACTTTTCTTTAGAAAGACAGAAGTGAATAGCAGTGATTTTAATCCAACATCACTAAAATGAAAGTGCCATTTGCTATCACAAAGTGTACAAAAACAAAAAACAAACAAACAAACAAACAAAACCACCAACCAAAGAGCATACACTGGCAGGCTAGAGGTCCCTGGCACATGGGTAGCAGAGGACTGCCTTGTCCAGCCTCAGTGGGAGAGGATACAGTGATCCTGTAGAAACTTGATACTCCAGTGAAGGGGTATGCTTGGGGACATTGGGAACACCATCTCAGAGATGAAGGGGAGGAAGGGAGGAAGTATGGGGTGAAGAACTCCAGGGGCAGGAGATGGGGAAGGGCAACATTTGGAATGGAAATAAATAAAATAATTAACTTTTAAAACAGACAAAAAACATTTATATGTATGAAAAACACTAAATGGACTAGTCTATTCATATTTATTTATATACAATGCACACGTATACATATACGCACATGTGTAACAGTAATAATTATAAAATAATATGTAATGAAATAATACAAGAGGAGCTGAAGGAAGAGCATGGAGTGGATTAGGTAAATACAGGCCTCATGTATGAGAATCTCATATATATATATATATATATATAAAATATTATATATATATGTATATATATAATGGTTAAAACAACAACAAAGCCAATTTGCATTTGATAGTTCATTTAATTTGTTGGAAAGATGAATGATAATTATTGATGGCCAAAGCTTCCCTCCATTTACCTAAAAGCTGAAATGATTTAGAATGTCTGAAGAGCAAGTGTGGTGGGTTTGATCCTAATCTGTTTGAAAGCTGAAGCTATGTCCTGTTAGTATGGAAAGTCATTTTAGATTGATATTTGGACTTAGGAGTGCTATATCGTTTACTGGAAACACCAAGTAATTTGGGGGTTGCCATCCAGACTGTCTTCTACCTTTCCATACATTCTATGTCCTTGAGAAATCAAATTCAAATAAAAGCACTTGGTGCTTTTTTATCCCTGAAAAGGAAAAGAAATGTCATTACCATATCACACTATATAAGATTGGGTTCTATGAAATGGACAGTGATCAGGGTGGAGGAAGGACCCTTCTCCCATGTCAGCAGGGAACAGTGTTCCAGAAAGTTACTGGGGAGTGGTACATATTGCAGAGGTTAGCACCATCCTGAACTGAAGCACTTCACACGGAAAGAGTACCTGCCCCAACTTAGAAAGCCAGCCACCATTGATATTCCAGTCTTGGACAAAAGGTCAAATGTCTTTGTTGGTGTAGTATTCACTGAAGAATAGTCTGTGTTATGTGTTATGTTTTCTACTCAAACACTGCAGAGAGCTTAAGGGTTTTAAAAACAAGACCAACATTTGTTTTATGTATGTGCCTCTATCCCAACACTTGATAAAACTGTGCTCTCTTTGTTAGGTTTCACCATTGCACAGTGAGCCCCTCAGGATGCTGCTGAGTTCTGCATATCTTTATCTTCTAACTTCTAACACAAAGGCTATGCTGAAATGTGTACTTGCATTAATGTGAGGAAATTAAATCTGAGTGTGTAACACTGCATCCTCTGATGCTTTCACTGATTATGCTCCTCAGTTAACTGGTTATGGAGACTCTAGGAGTCCTGGGGTATTCTCTTAGAGGCCAGTAATTACCGGTTTCATATCTCTCCTGTTTTCTCCATTGCTAATGCCATCAGGAACATTGTTTATTATTACAATATCAATGCATACATCATTGGTTATCTATATATCATCGTTGAAAGCATAAACAATTGGAAAATGAAGAGTTCCTTTTTTGTTTGTGTGTTCATAGTTGTTTTTGTTGTTCCCAGAAATAACTAAATCCATGATGTGATATTTACCCTAGGTGAAATATGAAATGGATAATCAATGTTGTATTTTTCTTCAATGCCTCATTCAATTTCTTCCTAAAGGAACATGAAACATTTGCTACACAATTGAAACACATAACCCGGAATTCTAACACAAATGCAGGTTACTATTTGAAGATTATTCATTTAAAAATTGCTAAGTTTCAGCTGATTGACCGCAGAGTAATAAGCTATCGGATTTTCTACTCTGGGATTGGAGACACCCCTCAGAAATTAAGAGCATCATGTGCTGCTCTTGCAGAGAAGTAGAATTCAATTCCTGAATAAACTCTGAGCTGCTCACACTAGCCTGTAACTCTACTTCCAAGGGATTCAATGTACTAGTCTGGTCTATGTACACACACACACACACACACACACACACACACACACACACACACACAAATACTTTAAAAATCAATTATTCTTGATTAGTTTTCTTTAATAACTAAAATCAGTAGAAAATACACCTCTGAGATGAAAACATTATGATAATTATTGTTAGTACATGAGAAATGTATGCTTGTAATTTTGTTTCTATGGAAAATCCATTAGGAATTTTCTCTGGCCAGGTTTCTTTATTGGGCAATAATCTGGGAAAACAGTATATAAACTTTGAAATATTGCTTTTACAAATATAGCAGGGATTAATGTATAAATTCTTCTGTAACCATATTTCTCAATTCCTGATGACCTACATCCGAATCATATGGAGATGCTTTTATTTAACTATTTACAACTTGCTCCATTTTGAAATGCTCCATCTGGATTTATCTTCATTTTAGCAACTAATTTTGAATTAGAAACCAAAAAAAGCCCGACCAAGTTTTTCTAATTGCATGACAATTACTCAATGTAGAAGTTAAGATTAGTAAAACCTGGAAAGATGAAACATGGAGGGAGACCTTGAAAGGATGAAAAGGTAGACATTTAAAGAGATACTGTATTTTATTTAATTTGGTGTTAGTACTGGTACTGCTAGTGGTAGTTCTGGTGATACTGGTTGTCCTGGTGGTTCTGGGGAGTACTGGCGCTGCTGCTGATGGTGGTTGTGTTGATGTGTGTGTATGTGTGTGTGTGTGTGTGTGTGTGTGTGTGTGTGTGTGTGTGTAGTTTTGAGTGTTTGTGTTTCATGTTTCTGTATACACGTGTGCTGGCAAGAAGACATTACATGGAATTTCTCGAGCACCACATACCTTTGTTGTTGTTTGTCTGTTTGTTTTAGCTAAAGAACGGAGAGAGTTTGTTAAGAGAGACACAGCCAGATCTTCAGGGGTCCCATGCATCACATATGGCCCAGCTCCAAGTGCAGAAGGAGGGAAAGCAAGATGAAAGTGAGATTCTTGGAGAACATTTATGAGTTTTTAATAATACCAGCCTCTCCTGAAATAATATAGCACATAATTTCCGAACATGGTGTCTTAGATGAATAAAATTTAGGTGGACTGAAGGTGGCCAGTCTTTTCTGTGTTGGTTCCTCTCCTATGTTAATCCCTAGAATTTCCTCTTTTGCTGTTTTCCTGCTTTAATTCATCCCTAATAGCTATGGTGCTAAAATTTTTCTTGGGGTTCAGAAGGATAGCAAACAATCATATTCTATAATTATTTCCATGACAATAATAAATGTAGACCTTGAGTGAGAAAGACCAAAAGGCTTTTCTTATTTTATCTATTATTGTAGAAGTTGGCTAGAATCCCCATGTCATAGGGAGTTTGGTTTGAAATTATTATAATCCGATAACATACAAATTTTACAGAAATAAAATACAATGTTTAGCTAAGACAGATATAATTATGTTAATCACTTAAGCCTGTGGCCAGGTATCTTTCAGGAGAGTCATTCTTTCTAGGTTGTCCTGGGGATTGTGTTCCTATGGAATGTTAAACATTCCAATCCCTGGCACCCAAGCACCAGCATTGCAATATTGAGCTATAACAGCTTGTTTGTGTGACCGGCTTCTCTGATCTCAGCCAAGGATTAACATCTACAACATGCCAATCTTGTCAGTAGTTTGATCTCCAATTTATTTTCTTCTAATTTCTGTCATTAAAATAGTTGTACACTCTGGCAGGAAAGATGGCTCAGCCCCTAAAAGGCTAAGCTGACAATCAATAAACAAGAAAGTTGTACATGCTATGAAGTAAGCTTCATAGATGGCAATGGTTTGGGGGAGAAATCATCCAACTGTTCTTCTCGTTCTTCACCATTTCAAGCAGATTTTATATCCTCTTGCTATCAAATGCCTCTCTTTTATCAGTGTTCTAGTCAATGTCCAAACTATGAGAACCTTATAAAGAGCAATCTGCCATAATCTCTGCACAGATGTACACATTCTGTCTGTGGACATTCTTAAACATTAAATAAATGGTAGAACATCCTTTACAAATGCTGATGACATTTCTCTTACTGAATATGTTGTGAAAATCAAATACAATATGTATACTTACACCCACAGACTTATCACTTAAAAATCAATAAGCTGTTCAATCATACATTGAACAATGATTGGCCTCTATATTAGCTTGATCCATGAGGGGCCAAACAGATCGACTGTAAAAGGCAGATGGTGATTATTTCAGAAGTTCTATAAAATATCCAATCATAGAACAAATGAATAGCAAACATGAAAGCTATCCAGCTCCTTATAAATAAATACACATCACTAACAAAGGATTTGTAGCTGAGGAAAAAAAGTATCCAAAGAAACATTAAAGGGCTGAGGCTACAGCTCAGTTGTAGAGTGCTTACCAAGCATGAGAAATGTCTTAAATCTGATCTCAAGAAGCATCACAAACAACACAGTGTAAAACACCAACATTCAGTAGTAAATAGGACTAATGTGTGGCCTTAATGGAAACGCTAGATACTGTATTTGATGTCTTGCTAATATTATAAAAATTTAGACAGATAAGGATGGATTATTGAATCTACTCTTAAAATAAATCATTTTATAGCCATAATCATACATTGGTAGAAAACTTTATATTTTAATACAGAAGTGAGACTATATTTTTGTTACATTAATGCAGAATTTTGTATATTGATATGAGTTTACAGTTTTCATGGTATAAATCATTGTATATAGATACAAAATTTAAGATTAACTCTGTTACAACATAACATATGTGTGTTTTAACTCCCATATAGGTATTACGCCTATACAACTCATATAAAAATACAAGGTTTAGCCCCAGTCCTTTTTAATTGCTTCTATTACAAACTGCTTAAGATTAAGTAATGCAAGTTAATAGTCTGACAGTCAAAGTCATGATCATATCAGATATTAATCTAGATCATCAATAATATATTCATCCTGGGTTGAACACATAATAGGTAGCTGGAGACAAGCAATGTTTGTTTGTTCAGATATGCTATAAATAGATTGTCTTCAAAAGAACCTGAGATTCAAAGAATATGGTATTTTAAATTATTTAATTATTATAAAATTTTTTATCTATGAAACAAGTCTGTTCCTGACAGTACACCCATTCCACTTCAAAGAAGATGCTGAGCTTCAATAACCTCTTCATGGAGTTGCTTCAATTGTGGCAAGCTAGCTACTGAGCAAAATCAATGCTCATGCTTCAACTTCAGTATAAATTTCTTGTATATTGTATGGATGCATTACTTGTAAAATAAAAAGCCTATAGCCTATTACATAGGTAGGAAATAGAAAGTTGAACACATGGTAGGAGAAAGGATTCTGGTGAGGGGTTCTCCATCAAGAGATGACAACAAACGAGCTCAGTAATGGAGCACAAGGAACTATCATGTAGCAGAATGTATGCTAGAATAAATGTGGTATCTTTAGTTATATCTAGCTAGAGCTGAGTGAAACTATATGGCCAAGGTATTTGTAATTATATTTTGAGTCTGAGTCTTATATCTGGGAGCATGGCACTAGGAGGAAGAACTAGGTCTTACATCTTACACAGAGTGTGGTGCAAGGCAGTTATTCAAAAGAGGTCTCCCCATGATCATATTATGTCATTCAGATCTCTCTCCTTTCACTTCCCTATTCTCCCTACCTGCCAGTTCTCTCCTTCCATCTGCCTCTTATGAGAATTTTATTCCCTGTTCTAAGAGAAATTCAAACTTCTTTGCTTGAGTCTTCCTTCTTGTTTAGCTTGTTTGGGTCTGTTATGTAGCATTATACTTGCATATTATAGCTAAAATATCCACTTATAAGTGAGTGCATACTGTGCATATCCTTTGGGGACTGGGTTACCTCCCTCAGGATGCTACTATTATCAAGTTTCATCCATTTGCCTGAAAAATTCATGATGTCTTCTTTTTTAATAGCTGAGTAGTACTCCATCATGTAGATGTAGCACAATTTCTTTAACCATTTCTCAGTTGTTTGGAGTTTTTAGCTATTACAAATAAAGCTGTTATGAGCATAGTTAAGTAAATGTCTTTGTGGGATGTGGGAGCATGTTTTGGGTATATGCATAGAAGTGGTAAAGCTGGGTCTTGAGGTCTTAGTTCAAAAGCCTGTACTCCACAAAATTGGAAAATCTTAAAGAAATGAACTGTTTTCTAGATAGTCACCACTAACATAAATTAAATCAAGATCAGGTATATTATTTAAACAGCCCCATAAGCCCTGAAGAAATAGAAGAAGTCATTAAAATCCCACCCCCCCCACACACACACACGCAAAAGCTTATGGCCAAAAACTGTTTTAGTGAAGTAATCTACCAGACTTTCAAAGAAGAACTAATTCCAACACTCCTCAAAGTATTCCACAAAATAGAAACAGAAGAAACACTGCCAAACTCATTTGATGAGGCCACAGACACCCTAGAACCTAAACCACACAAAGACTCAATAAATAAAGAGAATTTCATGCTAATTTCTTTTATGAACATTGATGCAACAATACTCAACAAAATATTCACAAACTGAATCTAGGAACGCATCAAAGACATCATCCATCAAGATTTAGTAGGCTTCATCCCTGGGATGCAAAGATGGTTCAATATATGAAAATTTATCAATGTAATTTACCATATAAAAGTTGTAAGAAAAAAATCTCATTAGATGCTCAAAAGCCTTAGATAAAATATAACACCCCTTTATTTAAAGGTATTAGAGAAATCAGGGATAAAGGGCATATACCTAAACGTAATCATAACAATACAGAGCAAGCCAACACCCAACATCAAATTAATTGGAGAAAAACTAAAATCAGGGACAAGAAAGACAAGACTGTACGCTCTCCCCCTATCTATTCAATATATTATTTGAAGCTCTAGCCTACTTGATGTCTAGCAAATAAGACAACGAAAGGAAATGAAGGGGATACAGATTGGAAAGGAAGAAGTCATAGGATCACTTTTGCAGATGATATGATAATATACAAAATCGTCCCCACAAATTCTACCAAAGAACTCCTACAGCTGACAAATACGTTCAGCAAAGTGGCTGGATACAAAATTAGCTCAAACAAGCCAGTAACCCTTCTATATACAAATGATAAACTTCCCAAGAAAGAAATTAGAGAAAGAGTACCCTTTATAATAATAGCCATGAATAACATAAAATATCTTGATATAATTCTAAGTGAAAAATCTATATGAATAGAACTTTATATCCCTGAAGAAGGAAATTGAAAAACATATTAGAGGATGGAAAGATGTCCCATGCTCATGGATAAATGGGTATAACATAGTAAAAATGTCCATCTTACCAAAAGCAATCTATAGATTCAATGCGATTCTCATCAAATTTTCCACTTAAGTTCCCATAGACCTAGAAAGAGAAATTCTCAAATTCACATGGAAAAATGAAAAACCCAGGATAGCAAAAACAATCCTGAATAATAAAAGAAGTTCAGGAGTAATCACCATCCGTCAACTAAAGCTATACTACAGAACAACAGTGATAAAAAACTGCTTGGTATTGGTTCAGAAACAGACATATTGGTCAATGGAATTGAATGAAAGGCACAAAAATTAAACCAATACATCTATGCACACTTGATTTTTTTTATAAAGAAACCCAAACTGAACAATAGAAAAATGAAAGTATCTTTAACAAATAGTGCTGGACTGACTGAATGCCTACATATAGAAGAACGAAAGTAGATCCACACTTACAGCCCAGCATAAATTGAAATGCAAGTGGGTTTAGGTTCTTTTCTGATGCAGCTCGTTCCCATGAGCACAAACCACTGCTGCTCACCAGTTATGCTTTATAAAGTTCTGAATTGTACCCAGCAACAAGTAGTATACATCCCACAAAGCAAAATTTATTTATTCAGATAAATGAGATGATAATTAAAAAGAAACTCACAACTGGACAACAGGAAGAGAATGAGAGATTTCAAAGCATTCATCCCTGAAGGGGATGTCTTTATCACACTTCTCCTACCAGGACTCAGAATTTATGCAGAGGAGAAAGCAGAAAAGTTGCCAGGTTCAAAGGAAGTGGATGACTTCATGGGAAAAAAAATTTTTTCCAGACACAATAGTGATGTACATGTGGTCTGTTGAAGACTAACAACATGCACAAAAGCTATTCACATTAAATCAGACAGAAATACTTGCATATGAAGGTGAGGTGGGCATAATGCCCCGCCCTTAGCCAAAAAGACATTTTAAATTAAAGCTTCTGGGAGAAGAAAGTCTTTGTCAATGGACTGACAGTGTGTTTTCCAACCAAATACTTGTGCAAATTGTAACCCAGCATAACAATTTTCTTTGATACAAATGGTCAGTACCAGGTGATAAGCTGGTGGGAGCAAACATATTTTATGTTTATAAAATACCATTACTAGACTCCGGTGCTATAAATGATTAGTGTAGTTAGTTTAACTTTACTGCTTTAACTCATGGGCATATGTAACACTTAAATGTGTGTATTTGAGTGTGTGTTTGTATGTGTGCAGCTATAGGAAGATGTGTCCATTGACTCAAGTATATGATTGTTGAAGTCTTAATGGTTTGATTTCACACATAAACATTATCAGCTATCTTTGGAGAATAGACATTTTTACATATGTTTCAAATCAGGTGGCAGAGCTGAGATCAAGAGAAGAGAGCAAGACATGAACGGAGTTCAGAAGCAAATTGGGCCCTTAACCTGAGATGACTTTAACTTAGCCTCATCTTCCTTAAAATAAATTACTGATATTTAAGGGAGCTTGTAAATTTTCACCATCAGAATAATAATGTGTGTCTGTGTCTCTGCATATGTGTCAGTCTGTTAAAT
The DNA here is from genome assembly GCF_900095145.1 of Mus pahari. NCBI lineage: Eukaryota > Metazoa > Chordata > Mammalia > Rodentia > Muridae > Mus > Mus pahari. Next base: position 59,637,073 of record NC_034603.1, read on the forward strand.
ATTGCATCAAACTTTGGGCACAGTTAACGAATTTTGAGGTGTTCAACTACAGAAATTTAAAATTATCTCCAAATTAATTGGCTAATTCATAGACATATACATACATTTATATATCTGTGTATTTATGTGTGAGTGGACTACCTAGATGTTTGAGATCTATAATAATAATTTTTAAAATTTCAATTTCTATGCTACCTCTATTAAAATAAAATTTTAATAAAACTTTATTTGAAAAATAAATATAACATGTGACAAATATAAACAACTAAATATTAGTTGCTGCTTCAAACAAACTAATTAAACTTGTGCTTCTAGGCACATACCATTAGGTATTCACATTAGTACTAACATGACATCTTGCAATTGATGAAATTGTCAACTTTAATATTTCTCTGAGTTACTTTAAAGTTTTCTGAGAGTTAGGTAAGACTGCTAGGTAAGTACAACAATTTATAAAATAAATTTATAAATTAATTGAGTTGTTGACTAGGTTTATGGTACCTGGAATGAATTAAATCAGAAAATGTTAGTTACTTTAATAGTAGTCATACCACTACTGTATTGTTTATCATATATTTGCTAGACATGGCTTAAAGGAAGCTCCAGAGACTCACAGTTGGGTATAATTATTGAAGAATTTACATGCCCATTAGCCTACATATTCCCTTCTGATACTAGGATACTAGCTCAACAGTAGGAAAGAAACTTTCATGTAAGTTCTAGAGTGATCGATATCTCGCTCCTGAAAACAAAGTGTGTTCTCTTTTCTCTGCTTTATGTCCCATGAACACAGGGTATTATATAACCTTGCTTCAAAACTGTATTCATATATACTACTTACAGGATGAACATGCCTTTAGAACTTTTATCTGCAACTGTTGATGAAAAAATTAAAGGTTCATAATATCAGTAAATTAGTTTTGCACATATTTTAAGTTAAATAATATTTATGTTTTTTCATTTCACTAATATATTTATTTAAGCTACATTTTATAAACATTTGAATATATTGCAATTATATAGAAAGATATTCAATAGCAACACAACACACACACATCCCACTTTTCTTGCTTTGAGATTAGTTTTCTATAGGAAATAGCAACACACACAATAGCAATAAAGAAAATACAAGTTAAAAGAGTATTTCAGTGCAATGCTTCAAGGCAATTTGGCAAGTCACAGGTTCATCATATTAAATAATGGCTTCTGAGCCTTGATACTTAGAGTTTCATAAAAATAAATTGCTTTTCAATACTTAGTGCTAAAGTATTCATTAAGAGAAAGAATTCTAGATTCAGGGCTTGCACAAGATTATTTTTAGGGTACATGAAATAAAGCCAAACATTTAACTACCTGACTTGATTTTGAACAATCTTTGAAAGAGTCTCAAGGAAAAGTACTGTGCTTAAAACACTTAGTTAGAAGAATAAAATATGGTCATTTGATGATTTCAATTTGCCTTGATTCTACCTGCAGTACCTGTATAGTTTTGAGCTACTCAATTTCAAGAAGTGCTCTACAACAGAATTAGACCCAAGGTGAGGACAATATTTACAAGGGACATAAATGCTAAAATGACCAATACTGGCAGTTAGTCACAAGCAAAAAAAAAAAAAAAAAGGTATTGAAAATGGTCATTTACAGTGCTTTAAAAGATGGACGCTATTTACTGCAGTAATTCAAAGCTGGTATAATTCATGTGACAGTTCTATTTTAATGTGACTTTGGAGATCTGCAGAACTTGTGAATTTTTTTTTAACTTTAAAAGTATAGCAGTGGTGGCATTCGAGGGGACAATTTTTAAAATTGTCATTCAGTTACCAGTTAAATAGTTAGAAAGAGACCTTCATCCTTTCTTTGGATACACTGCAATATTTATCATTTATCCTTACTCTCTAGAGAAATGCAAAAATCTCCACAATGGGTTATAAGTAATTCCACTGACCTCGCTGGGGCATTACAAGAAATTCTTCATCACACTTTGAAGGGTAGCAGAATGCTATTGTGTTCAGAGCTAGGGCATTACAAAGAGCCCAGAGCACTTATATTACACCTTTTAAAGACTAGAAAATAGTGTTACTGTTTTTTCACTAAGATTGGTCTGGTTGTTCACAAAGCCCTGGCTTCCATGTAAATGCCATTGTCAGCCTTCTGTGAATTAAGTGTGAAGCCCAGATCCTTGGTGTCAAGTCCTCCCCAGTAGTTAAAATGTTTCCCTCTACCATTGTCCTCTCCAAGTCCTGCAGTGCTTTCCTTCCTTTGTAGCAGGTTCTGTGCCTATTGCAAAGAGTGGCAAATGGCCAAGCAATATAGGAGGAAGGGCAGAAAACATCATCTTGTCCTTGTAGACAAATAGCCAATCTATTCATCAGGACACCTGAGAGGTAGATATCCTCATTCAAAGCATGAAATTAATTCTATCTCACATTTGAAGACATTGGGATAAAAGATGACATATGAACATAAATTGAATCCAATTTATCATTGTAGCTATGCATTTTATTGCCATGGTAAGAAAATGAATGTTTCATACTCCGATTAGAATGTTTTCCACTGTGCTCTATGATCATTTCATTTCCCTTTACAAAACAGGAAAAAGATGGGTTGGGATGGGCGTGGGGACATCCTCTGGGAGATGGGGAAGGAATAGTCAGAGGGTGAACTGGGAGGAAGATAATAGCTGGACTGTAAAAAAGATTTAAAGAATAAGAAGAATAAGATATTAAAGAATTTAATGGAAAAAAGAGAAAAGAGTATTCATATATATATATACATATATATATATACATATATGTATATATATATATGTATATATATATATATATATTCATCTTTTGTTTATTTTACTAGGATACGTTCTGAGACAGTTAATGTTTATTGTTTTAGATTCATTGCAGGACATGGTATTATACATTTGAATATAGGTTAAGTGATTAACCTGATTTTCATTTTGAGGTTAAATGAATGTGACTTTAATTTCTTTTGATGAAAAAAGAAACCCACCATAACAACAAAACCATACAAACAAAGCAACAAATATGAAACAGTACAAAACAAAGAATATAAACTAACCAGGATCACAAAACTTATCAAGTTTGTTGCCATAGAAATATTTAATGCTGTATTATATTTTATGAAAAAAAAATAAGAAAAAATCAAATTCCATAGTTAATGATAGTTGTTAGCACCAGGACACTCCAAGGCCTGGCCCAACCATGTGACACTAGACCTGTGTTGCCAGGACAACGACTCTCAATCACACAACTCACCTGGCTCAGTCCCCACCCTCATTGGTGTGATGTCATTCTCCGTATAAATTAGGGGATCACCCCCTCCTCGCTCTCTTCCTCTTCTCCTCCTCTCTTCACCCCCGCTCTCTTCTCTTCTTCTTTTCCCCCTTCCCCCTTTTCTCCTCCTCCTCT
>NC_034603.1:59640554-59654207 GCF_900095145.1 Mus pahari
CTTTGCTGCTCCCCATCCCTGCTTAATAAACCTCTCACGTGGAATCACCTTGGCGTGGTCTGCTGTTTGGNTTATCNGCTCAAATCATATATATTAATATTGCTTAATAATGCTAATTCATAAAAATAGTTATTCTTCAAAGTATGGTGGGAAGGATGGTAAAAAGTTTCTGCATCATTCCATTATGGCTTTCTCTAAAGTTTTCAGCCCAGTAGACCTGTACCCATTTTCTATTTTCTATTTTAACTGCAATTTGTTCACTACCTGAGGGATGTTGTTTTCGGTGGAATTTCTCACACAGATGGGGATCCTTGTATTAGAGGGTGGACACTTCTTTGTGTTTACCAGACATTCATCACGGAGCATCCTGTGGTTTTATGAAGATAGTGTTCCAGTGGCCCTGCTGTGACCTTCAGCTTGTATCATTGTTGTCACAGTGCTACAAACTATTTTGAAACCATATCTTGTTTTTGAAAATCAGTGTTTACACGTTTAAATATGGATGTATGGTGCTGGATGAAAAACTGGTAATGAATACTGCACATCTCTAAGTGGTGAGACTTCTGCTCTATTCATCAGCAAAGCCAATCATTCTTATTACAGTTCCATCTTGTTCATTTCTACTTATTTAACTTGTAGTTAATGAGGTGTTGGGCATTTTATCGTACAAGTCCTAGTTTATCTTAACATTTGTTTAAAAACACTATGGTTTTACTTCACTAAAAGTGAAAATAGATTCTGCCTCTTGGTTCTTCAAATTTTATGTGTCTATTACAGTAGGAATGAATGTATCTCTCCTAGTAAGACCTCATATACACTGTGTATATGATTCAAAACTAGTAAGTCATAATGCTAGGTGATGGCTGAAGCTTGAGTCTAAACTCTATAATGCACGTCCCTCGTGATTCTGGTCATCTTTGCAACTGGAGCAGTATCATCTGCTTTATCTGTGATGTGGGGAAAATATTATAGTGGAAAGTATGCAATACAAACGTCTGTGTGCATTTAGTTTCTCCATATATCTGTGTTCTATACATGAAGATTCAATTGATTACAGATGAAAAATATTAACAGGAAAAGGAGTGGTCTTTGTCCAGACAACATGTACTTATTAGTCTTTCCATTTTTACTCAAGTAATAAGTATGGCAACTATTAAGTGTTATAAGTAATGTGGAGACAGATGATTTGCCATGTATGAGAGTATAGGGACAAGATACATATCACTTTATATAAGAGACTTGATCAATGTAGATTTTTATTTATTTGCTGATAACATGATAGGATAACATTGGGTACTTCATTACGATGATATAGAGATAAAAATCTCTATATTTCCAACACTACTCTAAGAACTCTGGTTATCTACATCTTATTACGTTTGTCACCAACACTGAGATGAGGATGTGAAGTCATCATTTTCTCTTATGGTCCAAGAGTGGCTAATTGTCACTATCATCCCTACTAGAATTAAAATCACCTAGGAGACACAATACTGGAAGTATATACAGCATTGTTTTCAGTGAGTATTAACTAATGAGGGAAGACCCATTCCAAAGACATCTTAGACTGAATAACATGGGGATAGTGTTCCCTGGGCAACAGTATTCTTTTCTCTATCTCACCTTTTGCACAGATGTGAGGAATCCTAGCTGTATGTTCCTTCTGTCATGAGCACTGCCATGACTTCCCCTCTGTGGAGGACTGCATCTACTTAAATATAAGACAAAACCAAGTTCTTCTTCCCATATATTGTGTATTGGATATATAATCATGCAATGAGTAAAATTACTTACACAAACTCATATTAAGTTTACAAGTTACTCTACGAGATAATAGATCTTAAACACATTTTCCCCCCTGGGGAATAGAGATTAATAATCTTTTTAAAAATACACTAAGCAACCTTTCCATGCCAAAATACCTAGACTGATCAGTAAGGCGATAACTTTTACAGCAATGCTTGCAAATGTTGCAGGATTTCCCTTGTCCAATCACATTAGGGCAGTGGAAGGCTTGTGACTGAACAGGAAAAGGGAGGCAGAGCTAGGAGTTGAAAGGACAGAGAGAGAGGTCTCAGGAAGAGAAGTGGGAGGAGAAGTCAGCATAGAGTCAGCCAGAGAGGAAGAAGATCCTGATTATCAGTGGTTTTAAACATCCACAAGTAGCTAAGATTTTCACAAGCTTACAATAATTGGGTTAAAGCTTTATCTTTATCAATTGGTTCTGAAATTATTGTATTGTCTTCTTGTAAATTGTGATCTTATTTTTACATAAATCTGATTTGATAATTGAGCCTGAAGAGTCATGTTTCTACTGGGCTGACCATGAGGAGTGTGGGGCTTTGCCCATGAACTCAGGGTCCCCATTGTAGAGATGGATAGCAGAAGGACCACTGAGGGAGATGACTCAGTGGGAGCCCTGTGGTCCAGTTAGCAGGAGCGCAGGAGCATGGTCTGAACTCGCAGAGAATTGACGGGCTCACTTTTTTAATATTTCCCACAACAGATGGCGCCTAATATGGGGCAAAAACATGCTACCCTGAGATTAATAGTCTCATGCTTTACCAACTTCCTGCAACATGTACATTCATCATTAAAAGGAAGGAGGCACACCTTGGAAGACATCAGAATTAGGAGCCCCATTAAATAGAAGAGCTGATAAACTATTCAGGCAATTAAACACTACGGACTACTCTGAAATTTAATTTTTAACAGCATTCTGAGACCAAGACCCTACCTATATGTCAAGTCTAAGATGTCAGTTACTATTTTTAACATTAAATATAATTTATTTTATTATAACATTTTGAGATGATAATGTAATTATTTTAATTCCCATTCCTTTCCTCCCTTCAATTCTCCAAAGCACATTTCCACATTCTATTTCAAACTCAAGATCTCTTTATCCAATTGTCGTTAAATGTTTATGTGCATATATGTAAATGTACATGTATATGTATATATATATATATATATATATATATATATATATATATATATACACTCACAAACACACACATATTCTAGTCAATCCATTTGTTACTTGCATTTATACATTATCTGTGATTACCATTTGTTATTGGATAACCAATTCCTGTGTTTTTCCTAAAGAGGATTATTTCTCCAACTCTCAGCATCCCTTCATTTTGGATGGATGCATTATTAGCTTTCCCTTTCCATATGTCTATGGGCTTCATCATTGTTCAAGTCACACTTAGGCATCTATGTAAGTGAGATTTACAAATGTAGTCTCTGACATTTCTATGAGGCATAATATCTAAGAAAACCCCTTTACCACTCCCTCTTCCTACAGTGATTTCTTAGTTTTAGATGCAAGTGTCATGTTGTGAAGGTTTCAATTAGCACTGTATTCTCCAACTTTGCAGTTTTATTGGTTATAGTTTTCTGTAAAGGTCTTTGTCTGTTGCAGAGAGAAGTATTCTTGATGATGGACATGAAACACACTTATCTGTGAATATTAGTATAAAAATTTAGAATGTATCTAGGGTCTGTGTGGTTAGCAAAGTGGCAATTGTGGGTTCTCTAAAAAAAATCAAGGCTAGGTTTACAGTATAGACATGCCTCCTCTCTTTTTTAGCAGGAATTAGGGTTAATAAGAAAGCTGCTGGCTACTAGTAAGTTACGTGTGCCACTATTATAACCTTATGGTTATGCCATTCTGGTCTGTTCTGGATCAAAGTTCAGTAAAACTCTTGTTTGCTTCTCTGTTTTGAAAGTGTGCATGGTACCCTTTGGCCATTACAGGTAATCCTTGGGTAGTAGGCTTTCATGTAAGATCTAGCTTAGGGACTTCAAGCCTTGTGTCTGAAGTGTGTGGTGTCCTCAGCAATAGGAACTTACTTCCACCACAGTGGGCAACTTAGGGCAACTTCCATAGTGTTTGGGAGTCAATCTGTCAACACTGACTAACAACGCAAGAGTGAACTTCACATGTTTGGTGTTGGTATTTTTGTTAGATAATCTATGGCTCTTAGAGGCAACATAGTCATCTAGATAGGAAATATAAATTATATGAGTATATGTCTACACAGACTTAGGAAAATTGTTAGTCGTGTGATTCTTCCATGACATTTTTAGACATCTGCATTCTCTCCATCTTCTGTATTTATCCTTCCTAATTAAAGCCCCCTCCCATTGTTCCCACTTTGCTTTTCAGGTCACCTGTACCCTGTTAATTGCAGAAAAAATTATTCAAGAGAAACAATGAAGGCTGAACCAGAATCAATAAAGCACTGACATGTAAACCTGTTCAACTTTGAAACTGACAAATTCTAGACAGCGTTGGTCTTCCAAGAGCCAAACAGCTAGCCTGCTTTATACTCTCCTTACATTGAGGTTCACAGCTGGCCTGTAGCTTAAGCAAAGTAAGAAGTGCTTTGCAAACACTATAATGATTTCATGAAAATGGAATGTAACTAAAAGCGCCATTCTGCATAGATAGATAGATAGATAGATAGATAGATAGATAGATAGATAGATAGATAGAGTCCATTATTGAATTGAATTCATAAATACAATGGTATGCCTATAACTCCTTCATGTCTTCACAATGCCTGCTTGAATACTGAATAAATAAAGTGCTAGAAAACCTAGGTTAAAACCATCTGGTTTAGTAAATCCATGTGCGTGCAATCTAAAAATTCTTTTATTACTGCTTTTTACTAGACTGATTACAGTAATAACGAAAACGCTTGAGGCAAAGAACTTATCTAGGAAAAGCAACCCAGGGTATACTCCTTTTTACACATGACCAAATCCTAGATTTTTTTGTTGTTTCCTCTTTTTATTTTGTTTTATGCCATGCTACTAAGAAGTAGGCAAAACAATAGACACAGGAATCTCATACCCAGAAGACAATAAAACCATGAAAATAGATACAGCAGCATGATCTCCCCTCCCCTTAAAGATATTTTCTTTACATTTCAAACGTTATCCCCTTTTCTAATTTCCCCTCCAAAAATCACCTATCCCCTCCACCCTCCCCCTGCTCCCCAACCCACCCATTCCCATTCCTGGTCCTGGCATTCCCCTATACTGGGGCATAGAACCTTCACAGGACCAAGGGCCTCTCTTCCCATTGATGACTGACTAGGCCTTCCTCTGCTACATATAGCTAGAGTCACAAGTTCCACCATGTGTTTTCTTTGATTGGTAGTATAGTTCCAAGGAGCTCTGGGAGTACTGGTTAGTTCATATTGATGTTCCTCCTATAGGGCTTCAGACCCCTTCGGCTCCCTGGGCACTTTCTCTGGCTCCTTCATTGGGGATCTTGTGCTCTGTCCATGGATGAATGTGATCATCCACTTCTGTATTTTTCAGGAACTGGTAGAACCTCACAGGAGACAGCTATATCATGCTCCTGTCAGCAGGCTTTTGTTGGCATCTACCTAGTATCTGACTTTGGTGGCAATTAGTTTGGCAGTTCCTCAGAAAATTGGACATCATACTACCGGAAGATCCATCAATACCTCTCCTGGGCATATACCCAGGAGATGTTCCAACTTTTAATAAGGATACATGCTCCACTATGTTCATAGAAGCCTTATTTATAATAGCCAGAAACTGGAAAGAACCTAGATGTCCCTCAACAGAGGAATGGATACAGAAAATATGGTACATTTATACAATGGAGTACTACTCAGCTATTAAAAACAATGAATTTATGAAATTCTTAGGCAAATGGATGTATCTGGAGGATATCATCCTTAGTGAGGCAACCCAGTCACAGAAGCACACACATGATATGCATTCAATGCTAAGTAGATATTAGCCCAGAAGCTAGGTATACCAAGGGTACAATTTGCAAAACACATGAAACTCAAGAAGAAGGAAAACCAAAGTGTGGATACTTCATTCATTCTTAGACTGAGGAACAAAATACTCATGGAAAGAGTTACAGAGACACAGTTTGGAGCAGAGTCTGAAGGAACGACCATCCAGAGACTGCCCCACTTGGGGATCTATCCCATAAACAACCACCAAACCCAGACACTAGGCATAACCCTTTTTAAATAATTGATGCCATGATAAATGTGGTCTGTATATTATCAAAGAGATTTTCATATTTGTGACTGAACATGAAGTTCTGTCTCCGTAGACACATGTGTGAAGATTTGATCGCCATTTGGTGACATTGTTTGTGAATGAGATGGATTCTATAATGGATGTGTTTCATTACAAGAAGTGGGTCACTGCATGTGAACATTGAAAGTGTATGTCTGAGACTAACACTCTGTTCCTTCTCAAAGTCCTGGACGCCAATACCAAGTGAGCAGCCAACCTCTTGTTCTTCCTACCATGCTTTCCTGCTGCTGCCAGACTTTCTCATCATGAAAAATTATCTTACAGAACTGTAAGACAAAATCTACCCTTTCTCTCTTAAGAGGCTTTTGTGAAAATATTTTATCATAATAAACTATGAAACTCATCTAAGCTTTCTTATAGAAGAAGAGATTGAGCCCTATAAAGAAAATACAATCATTACTTAGAACATCTTTTATGAGACATGGACAAGAAAGTTAGTTTGTCTACTTTTTAACTTAACTTCAGGCTCTCAACCATAAGTCACATAGTTACAGACTTTTTATTGGTTATTTTATTTATTTACATTTCAATTATTTCCCTTCCCAGTTAAACCCGCTATCCTTTCCCCCTGTCCCCACTGCTTCTAAAGAGGGTGCTCCCCCACTTATCCACCCAACCACCCACTCCTGACTCAATGTCCTAGTATTCCCCTATTCTGGGACATCGAGTCTCCCAGGATCAAGGGGCTCCCCTCTCATTGATGCCAGCTAAGGTAATCTTCTGGTACATATATAGCTGGAGTCATGGGTCCCTCCATGATTATTCTTTGGTCAATAGTTTTGTCCCTGGGAGCTTTGAGGGGGGGATCAAGTTGGTTGGTATTGTTCTTCTTCCTGTGGCATTTCAAACCCCTTTAGTTCCTTCAGTCCTTCCCCTAACTCCTCCATTAGGGTCCCCATGCTTAGTCGATGGTTGGTTTTGTGCATCTGCATCTGTATTGGTCAGGCTCTGACACAGTCTGTCAGGGGACAGCTATACCAGTCTCCTGTCATCAATCACTTCTTGGCATCAGCAATAGTGTCTGAGTTTGGTGTTTGCAGATGGGATGGATCCTAGGTGTGGCAGTCTCTGGATGGTCTTTCCTTCAGTCTCTGCTCCACAATTTGTCCCCACATTTCCTTTGGACACACGAAATTCTGGATTAATATTTTTTGAGATAGGTGGTGGCCCCATTCCTCAACTGTGGACATGCCTATCCACTAGATATGGTCTCTAGGGGTTCTCTCTCCACATTTTTGGGTATTTTGGCTATTGTCGATACTATTGTGTCCTGGGAACCTCTTGGGTCCCTGGCATCTTACAGATTTTTTTCTTTTGTTTCTCTGTATAGCCTTGGCTGTCCTGGAACTCACTCTGTAGACCAGGCTGGCCTCAAACTCAGAAATCTGCCTGTCTCTTCCTCCCAAGTGCTGGGATTATATGCGTGCGCCACCACTGCCCAGAAGATTTTTTAAAAATTTACCCTACTGTCTCCTAACATATTTAGAAGATTCTTTTCTTCTTCTTCTTCTTCTTCTTCTTCTTCTTCTTCTTCTTCTTCTTCTTCTTCTTCTTCTTCTTCTTCTTCTTCTTCTTCTTCTTCTTCTTCTTCTTCTTCTTCTTCTTCTTCTTCTTTTTGGTTTTTCAAAACACAGTTTTTCCGGTATAGCCCTGACTGTCCTAGAACTCACTCTATAGACAAGGTTGGCCTTGTCTACACTCAGAATTCTGCCTGCCTCTACCTCCCAAGTGTAGAAGAATCTTGATGAGCCCAAAGAAATTTATGATCATTCCAGTTAGGAAAAAAAAAAAAAATCCAAAGCCCTGAATGCCTCTATAGAGCTCAATCTATGTGTGATTCTCCATCTTTTAGTTAACCAACTAAGCCTTTAAATCTGATCTATGACATCATCCCACAACCCTACAGGCCATGCATTTACAATAAATCATGGGAACCATGTACTCTAAGTGAGAAGTCCCAGGGAAGAAGGAGGAGTAAACATGAATTTCAACAACTGAGAGCCTTCCTCTTCAAAAGGGAGAATATTTGATATTCCTTGTAGTTGGGACAGCATTCATAAGAACATATAGGTAGGATAGAACAGGATTGGCTGACAGTTAATGAGAATTAAAGGCTATGTCTTTATGCCCTTGGTTAATTAGTAACTGTTCTTCAAAACTTGGCTAAGTAACAGACATCGTGAAAAGCTTACATAGACTATTCTTACTGCTTGATATTTGCTTACCACCTAATTATTCTCTAACATTATCTTCTGACTGAGGACCACAGGTTAGGACCAGCTTAAGTAGCTGTAAAGTCTAGGTTAAAGCTACCAATAAATATAGTATTTATAACAAAATGCACTTGTGATCCTTAACCAATATGTTTGTTTCAACTTCTGCTACCTTTTTGTTATTTAACACCGCTGTCTTAAGAATACTTCTGATAGGGCCAAGAAGTGGGAGTGGGTGGGTAGGGGAGCAGGGGGGAGGGGCAGGGTATAGGGGACTTTGGGGATAGCATTTGAAATGTAAATGAAGTAAATACCTAATACAAATGGAAAAAAAATAATTCTTCCGATAATAAAGGTGCTTAAGCAGACTTCTCTGATGACATAGTAACACACTGGGTTTGTCTCTCTAAAATAAAGTATTCTCCAAATGATTGTATTGAATTCTATCATTTATTTTCTAGTGTCCAGAGGGATTTTTAAAACAATTTACTCATAGCCTTTTTATTATAATCCAAACAACATTACTGCTCTGCAGTAAAATCATAGTTGAAGTAATTGGCCTCTCTCTCTCTCTCTCTCTCTCTCTCTCTCTCTCTCTCTCTCTCTCTCTCATTCTGTCTGATCTGTTTGGTATTAATATTTAAATCATTGTTTGTAATTCTGTGGTTCTACCAATCATTATCATCTGATGCTTTTCATTGGCTTTTAAATAAAATCATACTGATGAATATGTATTGGTAATTAGTTATTTTCCAACTTTATGCAGCACTTAGTAAAATCCAATTGCTAACAATTAAGCCAGGGATACTGATTGGAAGCATTTAAAGATATATAGAGAATTTTAGAATATGAATATGGACACTCCTAGCAGTCAGCTGAGTATTGAATGTTTCATACATTGTTGCAAAAAAAAAAAAAAAATTAAGTCATTCCACTGACTCTCACATCATATCTGAATGGCTCCTCTGAGTGAAGGCCCCCTCTAAGGAGTGACATTGTGAAAGGAATTTTATGTTCCTCCCTGGGAAGAACTGAGGCTTAGTCTTTGAATTGCAATTGTTCCTGCTAGCAAGAATCTGCAAATTCACTCTCATTTTCCAGCTTCATCATTTGATAGGAAAAGAATACTTGGCACCTGATGCAGCTCTCCCTGACTCCCAACTGGAGTTTCTTCTAGCTTTCTAAATTACTTGGCGCTAAGCAAAATACCTCTGCCAAAAAGTAAATGACTCAATATTGGAAAGGAGGCGCATCAGCAAAATCCAGGTTGGGTACTAAGATCACTCTGACTGAGACAGAGAGTTGCCTATACCTGGGAAGAAATTACTGGATGAAAAAAAAAAAAAAAGGAATTAAAAAATAAAGAGAATTCCAAATGATTTTTTTATTTCTATTTCATTTTATTTTGAGAACAGTGGTAGTGGTAGCACTCAGGGCCTTGACAGCCTTGAACTAAACACAAACATCACCAGCCTTGATCTTCTAATCCTTCTATCTAGTCCCTTGTCCCAGGAATTTGGAATACAGGTACAAACTATTACACCTGGATAATGTAGGGTCGTACATTCCCTAAGAGATTTGTGCATGCCAAGAAGCACTCTATCAACATAATTATATCATAAGCCTTCTACATACCTTTAAAGATGTTAGTTTTCATAGTAGATGTTTTATGTTTCAGAAGAAATATATGAGCCTAACACCTGTGTTGAAGCATAAAACATATTATTAAGAATTGTGGGAGAATATGTGCATTTTAAGCAGAAAACGAAAAATAATTTTAAGCACTCAGTATTTTTTATTTTTTATTTCTTTTTTTTTGCAGAAAAGATTTTTATTATTAATTATTTTATTTATTTACATTCCAGCCATTGAGTCCTTCCCCATCCCCTCTCTCCTCATCCCATTCTTGCTCCCCCTTGCCTCCAAGAGAGGGCTCCCAATCTCCACCACCCTCTGGCATATTCCTCTTCCTTGGAGACTTAAGTCTCTCTCAAGGATTGGGTGAATTTTCTCTCACCGAGACCAGACCAAGCAATCTTCTTTATGTGCTTGGGTCCTCGAACCAGTCCATGGGTTTTTCTTTTTTTTTTTTTAACTATTCAACTATATGATTACTGTATTGGTTAATTCACCTACCTTCTATTCATCCATGTAGCAAAATGTTCTCTCATTGAAAGCATGCCATGTATCAGTGATCTGCCATGACTAAGGATAAAAAAATGAATAAAAACAATACCCTTTAAATGAGACACGGAAACAGTAGCAAAAAGTAAATGTGAATGAATAGTCACAATATGAATGCCTGGAATTTGCATCCTTTATACGCTATGGCTCATGGAGCAGGAAAAATATATCTTTGCATTGTCTTCTTTCATGAGAACATAAGGAATTGCCTGAATCAGCACCCAAGGTTTGCATACACACTGCCACATATGCCTGCTCTTGGATATTGGATTATACCACCAAGAAATCCTCACCAAGTTACAGCAAGAGAGTGCTGAATTGTTGCTTCTCATTTTCCTGGATTACAGTAAAATTCAGTGCACATTGGAGAAATACACAAACTTGGTTGAGATTTCAAATTGCTTTCCATACAGTTTCAAAAAATTATTTCATTGTAGTTATAGTATATTATTGTGCAGTTGCTTTTGTAAAGTTACATATTTTTTTCTGAAACTAATTTTCAAAGTTATTTTCTATATCTTGTTTATAAAATGAAATGCCAACAGTTAAAATACAGTTCTCAATATTTTAATAGAATAGTCTAGGTAATTTCTATTCAGAACACAAATGAAGAGTGTGGTCTCTCACAAGTTAGGAATTTTAGAATTAGAATTTATACAAAAGGAACCAAATAGTTACACACTTGTATGGCATGAATAAAAGAGTTTTAGTTCTCTATATTTTGTCTTTTCACATTAACTTTATATTTGTATATAGTAAAACTGGAATAATCTCTTTAAAGTTGAATGAGTATCCATACCTTTATATTCATGTATATACCTACATTTATGCAAATATAATATGTACCATTACCTACAATGCTATTATCATTATAACACCCTCCCCATTCTAATCTGTTCAGGAAAATCTGTTTTAGGTTTGAATTTGCATTGGCAAATTTAATTTTCATCCTCACTAAAATATTTGATCTGTGAAACATGCTGATAAAAAAAAAAACTGGAAGAATATCTATACTGGAAGGGAAGTTTTGAAGGTCACATATAAGAAAAAAGTGCAAAAGGGATTATTATTTCTAGCTAGACCATATAAAATATACACAATCCTGGTATTTTATTTACAAGTGGTAAACCTAGATTTGGCAGATTTTGGAGGCATTCTAACTTATATTGCAGACGTATGTTCCTTAACACTTGCTATTTCTCCTGGCCATGTGCTCACGGTCTATCTCCTCTCAGGTTGGCCTCCTCTCCCATGGCCTTCTCCATTTCCTCCACATGTGACCTCCCAGCTATGTAACTGAAAACCCACCTATTATCTATTGCCCAATCATAGGCTTTAGCCTTTTATTGACCAATTAACTTGGGGAGCAAGGTATATACAACAAAAGCTGAACCCGAGAATTTCCACATGGGGAGCAGCAACCACGTCTTGGGGGGCCATTAGTTAGTATTTAAATACATAGCATTATCAAACCAACCCCCTACAAAAAAAGTCTTTGCTTTATTTTGTATTCAGAGCTCCAGTACTTTAAGGAGTCTTCAAATCGAGACAATAACTCAATACAAGCAATGAAGGTTGTTCAAAGAGGCAGCTCACCAAAGAAATTATACAAGTGACAAATTCAAGAAGATAGACTCGATTGCACTCGTCATTAGAGATGTACAGTTCAAAACCACGGTGAGAAACTGCACCTTTTAGAATGGTAACAATTAAAACTCTGAAAGTCAACTCCAGTTTCAAGGAGTGATGCTGAGCCTTTGAGGTTTTGATTGCTTTTTCACTGCTGTTTTAATTCTTTCCCACTGTTATATCTGTTAGCAATGTGTAAATTTGAAAAATCTGAGAGATATATTTCTGTGTGTTTACTTCTACTTCATAATTTCAAGATTTATATAAAATATTTCCCCTAAAAATGATATGTTCCCTTGTCCCCTGTTTGTTGACAGGATACATTTTGAGTTAAATGTTTGGTAGGTGGGTTGGTATCTCTATCACTCCACTGATAATCCTGCCTGCCTAGAGGAGGTACCTTCTTCAGGTTTCATATCTCCAGTGTTGACTCACAGCTAGGGTCACCCCATTGATTCTTGGGTACCTCCCTTATGCCAGATTACTAGAGATGCCTACCCTCCATCTCTTCACCCCCATCAGTTGCAATTTTTCCATTCATTTTCATGGCTATCTAATCATCTCTCCTGTCCTTCCCTATACCTGATTCTGAACATCTTGCATTCACCTCCCCATTCCCTCCCTCCCAGCTCCCTCTCTCCATCTTCCTCTTATGACTATCTTATTTTCCCTTCTAAGTGAGATTAAATGTAACTATAGACTTAATATGCAGCTTAATTACACAAAAGACTGAGTGAAAAAATCTAATAAACATGTACTGAAAGCCCATAGAGAATACCATATTTTGTAATATCTAGGGTCCATGATGGAAACATGCATAGTCAACAAGTCTATGGTGAAGAATAAGAAAAATATTTAAAAATTTAAACCAAAGCAGAGTTATAGAATAAACAAAGCAAAGCATAACAAAAATCAAACACCACACATAGCAGATTGAGAGGGGATGGAAAGATGAGAGGTCTATTTATAGACAAGTAGTTAACTGTATTAAGAAGACTTAGTTCATTATGGCTGTTAAAACAATAAATGCTAACATAACCTGCAGCAATAACAGAGACATGATGTCAGCATAGGACTTTGTCAAATAACTGGATGCAAAAATGAAAGGACATTGTGTCACATCAGAAATAACTAAAATATAACCCAGGTAGTGTGCACTTGTAATCCCTGCTCTGAGTACAAACATGCTCATATGCACATCACAATTAAATAGCTCCTTGTTGACAAGACACTTTTCTATTGACAGGCACTCCTGTCGTCTTCCATATTAACACTCACATGTCCTTCCTTGTCTTCCAAAAGTTAAGGTTTTGTTTTGTTTAGTTTTTTGTTGTTGGTGGTGGTGGTGATGGTTGTTGGTGGTTTGGTATGGTGTGGTTTGGTTTTTGTTTTGTTTTGTTTTTTGTTCCCAACTGGTCTCCAAATACTTCTTTCATTATTGTTTACATTCTATAGGGAATAAGTGCCGCTGCTGCTGCTGCTGCTGCTGCTCCTCCTCCTCCTCCTCCTCCTCCTCCTCCTC
>NC_034603.1:59654290-59664602 GCF_900095145.1 Mus pahari
CTTCTTCTTCTTCTTCTTCTTCTTCTTCTTCTTCTTCTTCTTCTTCTTCTTCTTCTTCTTCTTCTTCTTCTTCTTCTTCTTCTTCCTAGGTTGGTAATCTCTACTGGGGAAAAACAATATGTTTTTCTGTGTACTGCTCCCCTGGGAATTGTCCTAAACTATTGTCAGCTTGTGGTTTGTGGACTCTGAACCGAGGCTGCTGTAACTACTTTGTATACCATCTAGTTCTCACCGTTGTTTCTGTCTATCACTTCCCTGATACCATTTCCTGACCATTGGACCAAGCTGCTTTATTGTCACTTGGAAGAAGTGGCTCAAATCTTGTTCGTCTCACCTAGAACGTTCTCAGGATTCTCAGGATTTCTGGCATTAGTACTTCAAAAACTCAGGCTAAATAACTTAATGAGTTGTAATCTTCTTAAAGCTCTTCAGGACTCCATATATGCACTATTCTCTCCTATTCTATAGACCTATATTTTCATATATTTTAAGCCATTTCTTAAGCAGTCTGCCTCTGTGCTATGGTTTATAAGAAGTATGTCATTCACATACCCAATCACACTACTGGGAGGTGACTGGATCATCAAAGTGTTAATTTCATCAATGAGATAATTAACAGGTGAATGAGCAGCTAGAAACTATGGTCATGTCAGTGGACTTAGATCTTTTGGGAGCTAACTTTGAATTGAGTATCTTGTCACAAAGCTCTTTCCCCATCCACTCCCACTTCTTCTTCCTTTGCCTTTCTTTCTTCTCCCCCTGGGATTCCATACGTTTCCTAGGCATCATACAATGATCAACATCCTCTATACATGCTCCCATTGTCACATTTGGACTCACAGTATTTAATGAAATCAGTTCACCATGGACTGAAACCTGGAGACCATGAGCCAACTAAGCCTTTCTTCAGTTCAATTAGTTCTATACTTCATTTGGTTTGTGACAGCTCAATGAAACAAACAGAACAGAATACAAATCACACTGATGTGTACAGTGGAATTTCTTACAGAGATTTGAACAAGTCGGTAGTAACAGGAACAAGCCAGGATGCTATTCTCATTAACAATAATGAACTGTCACAAACCAAATGAAGTATAGAATTTTCAATCGGGCAAACACACTCTTCATCAAGATCTTAATTGTTACCTCTTGACAAAAACTCTTCATTCACTGTGTCAAGAGTGCACATTAACTTTTTTTGGTAAGTCATGAAGTTCTACAATCAATTTGCTGAAACATGTGGTCTCTTCCTATTTATGATGCCTTTTGTGTCTTATCTGCCGAAGAGATTCTTTTACATCAATCACAATCTGTCTCAGGTGTAATCTTCTAGATACAACACTCTAATTATCCCAATTTTTCATTGGAACAGAAACAACTTGTAACAGTTTTATGTCAAGTCACCATTGTATATGTGTAGATGAGTCCAGTATATGAACTTAATCCTTATAACCTGTGTAAAATCACCCATTTCAAAGTGGAGTTACATTCCCTCTAAAATGTAACTTGTATAAATCATTGATTACTCTACGGAGTATTGAGGGGGTCAGGATGAGATTTGTTGAATAAGAGATGTTACTTAGGATCATAAATTAAGAAGTTATGGAAGCATGCATGTATCTTAACTGGTACAGTCCTTTTGTTGTTGTTGTTGTTGTTGTTGTTTTGTTTTGTTTTTTTGAGGTACAGTACTTTCTTAACATGCAGGAAAACTTGGGTTCAATCCTCAGCACCATAGAAATGGAAAATAGGGGTTCGTGCATGCAATCCTGGAGCTCTGAAAGAATAAAGAGGGTGTCATCCTCAGCTACCTACTGAGTTAACAAGAGCCTGTGGTAAATGAAACCCTGTCACAAAAATATACAAACAATATTTAAAATTTTAAGAAATTAAAAATATATATAATTGACTAACACTTATTCTGCAGGTTATTTTTCTTTTTTTCTGCGAAAGGGACATCCACCCCAAGCATGTACATGGAGACTTATGTTAAAAATAAAGTATCATTTAAACTGTCTCTTGATCAGTCTCCAGGGAATTTTTTGTGTTTTCATTAAAGAGAGGAGAAATATAATAAACTGAGTAAATATAATGAAGTGAGGGACTTCAGGAGACAGAGTATAAGCCAGCTCGTCTTGCCACTCTAAGATAATTGGGTGGAAAGTGTGCATTCCCCCTGTAAACTTGCCTCCTAGAGAACATTGCTTAGAGCAGTGTCAACATGAATACGGCTAAGAGAGAATGATGGCAGCAGAAACTGATGCAAGAACTGAGATGCCAGTGCAGGATGCAAAGGCAGCACCAACAAAGTATGAGCAATGAGGCTGATAAACAGCTTGATGAATAACAGGCAACTTTGGCAAGCTACCACTCTCTTTAAGTTTTAAGTTTAGTATTATTGCTTTAATATTTGGCACGTGTGTGTGTATGTGTGTATGTGTGTGTGTGTTTTTGTGTGTGTCCGTGGATAAACCATAGCATATGTGTGGAGGCCTGTAGACAGTCTTAGGTGTCAGTCCTCACCTTCAACTTTATTTGAAATTATGTTTTCTGCTCATCACTCTATACTCTAGGATATCTTGTCTAAGAGCTCATGGGGACTCTTATATTTCAGAATCTCATCTTTCCAACAATGTGCTATGGCTACATATCTATTCTGTCCAATGATTTCATAGGTAATGTGCTGATCCAAACACATACTCTCATACTGTCACAGTAAGTGCTGTTACAACTAAGCCCTCAGTACAGCCACATTTTTGTAAACTTTTAATTGACAAATAAATCATGTGAGTGACTACTGCAATGACTTTGAAAGGATGCAGATGTGAGTGACCTGGTTTTCCAGGTTATTTATGACTGTGCACTAGAACTTGATTTCTTTCTTTGTATTGAGTGTTACTATGAATTTCTGCATTCATATGAATCAAGATCTGAATAGTAAATGGCCAGCTTGAGGTTATGGTTTATATTGCCAGATCATACACACATGCATTGAAAACAGCTTCCGTTTTAACATCTGATTAAACACCAATGACTCTGACCTCACATGGGATAGCTCAGTTGTTCTTCATAAAGCAATCACAAACTTATCTGTCTCTTCTCTACCATTCAATCATTTCAAGTCTTTTGAAATGGCTCACTACAGGATAAGAAACTACTGGGTAAAGTTTCAAGAAAAAAAAAATGGTAGTCATGAGATAGCAGGAAAGAAGCTGAGCAGGAAAGCTGTAAGCAGAACAGAAAGCAATTAATATTGCTGGCATCGTGAGTTTGTCATGCATGAAGATTCTATGATTGCATAATGTCATTTTATATCTAATTTTTAAATTTATAAGTAATATGTGAGTCTATTTGGGATACACTCTGATGTTATGATCCATTAAAACAGTGTAGAAGGATTCAATCAAGCTAATTGATTTGAGATAGTTGGGATATTAATCAAAATCACCTCACTAAAACTATCATTTTGCAATTTTTAAAAATCTATTGTTTTCCATTCTAAAAAGTGTCTACATAATGAAAGTGATCACCTTGGTTTTGACTGGATCAATGGAATTATGTCCTTCCCAGTGTCACTGACCTTCTGACCCTCACTGTGGTCCTTTCCCTTTCTTCCATCTCTTGGCTTCTGGCAGCTCTCTATATTCTCAGCATCTATGCAAATGACTTTACATTCCACATTCAGAAGAGATAATGTATAATTGGCTTTTCCTGGCTCATTCACATGACAAAATTTCTTTACGTTCTACTCAATTTTTCACCAACAGCAGCTCCTTAATAGAAATATATATATATATATATATATATATATATATATATATATATATTAACCAATATATTATTATTCTATATGTACCCATGTGTATGTGTATGTGCACATATGCACAAATATCACATGATGGCCATATGAATTTTTACTACTTGGCTATTGAGTTTTTATTGAAATGAACTTAAGAGTAAAGATATATTTCAACCTACTGATAGAACACATTACTAGCTATGGAATGTTCTGTACCCTAAAGTAAGCTCAGAAATAAACCTAATTTAACAATCAATTTAATTTCATCACAGGTCCCATGAACACATAATGGAGAAAGAGAAAAAAAGTCTTTAAGAGAAGATATTGGGAAAATTGGCTATTCATTAGCAGAAGAATTTAAAATGGATTCAAACTGCACCAAAGATAAACACTGAAGAGTTGAAACTGCAAACATCCTACAGAAAAACATGTGGAAAGCTTCAGAACATTGATCAAGGAAATGATCTCGTGATGCACACAAAAGCACAGAAAACAAAATTAAATGTAGGTGAGTGAGATATAAATAAACTAACTAACACAAAAAGCAAAATAAGCAAAAAAGAAGAAAAAAACACTAAAAATTCCTCACAGCAAATAAAACAATCCACTATGTAAAGAAAACATAGATATTAAAAGAAAGGGTTTTTTTCTCTTTTTTCTTTTTTCTTTTTTCTTTTTTTAAATTAATTTGTTTATTTTTTTACACTTCATATTTTATTCCCTGAGCAACCCCCCACCCACTCTCTGACTGTTCCACATCCCATACCTCCTCCCAACCCTTGTCTCCATGTGAATGTACCCATCCCCTACCCCACTTGACCTCTAAAATCCCTGGGGGTTCTAGTCTCTTGAGGATTAGGTGCATCATCTCTGAATGAACACAGACCAGGCTGTCTTGTACTGTAAGTGTGTTGGGGGCCTCATATCAGCTGGGGTATGCTGTCTGTTTGCTGTTCCAGTGTGGGAACTAAAAGGGGGCAGGGGAAAAAGGGGGGGAGAATAGCCCGTGCCCAGCCAGAGTTCCTCCTATGCTCTGGGCAGGCGGACACAGGAGGGCTGCCAGAGGCTTTCCACGAGGCCCTGGGTGAGCATATAAGCCTCTGACCCTCCTCAATATTGGGTGGACAAAGGGCAGCCCCGAAACCAGGGGCCCAGGACAACACCCTGTAGCCCCGGGGTTATGGGAGATAGGGCTGAGGGAGAGAGGTTCCCACCCAGGCCAGAGTCTGTGCAGCGAGTATTGATCACCAATGCTGTCTATGGTTTTAGAACTTTATTATAGAAAGGCAGGGAAAAAGAGAGAAGGTAGAAAGAGAGAAAGAGAGACTGGCCATGGCCAAGAGAAGAGAAGGGGGGAAGAGAAAGAGAGAAGAAAGGCTAGAGAGTAAGAGGATGAGAGAAGAAGAGAGTGATAGGAGAGATGAGAGAAAAAGACAGAGAGAAGAGTGAGAGAGTGATGGGACCAAACAGCCCCTCTTAAAGTATACTGCTATCTTTTCTGTTGCTAGGTGACTGGGGATGAGTTTAGCCTGAAGGTAAGAAGCTTAGGACATTGCCTACTTGATTACTAACCATGTTTCTCTTGTGGAGGCTGAGGGGGTGATAACTTTGACAGGAGCCAGAATTCCAGGAGACATGAAAGACCGCCTTCTGTCCCATGTAGATGAATTATCACCACCGGTCCCCGGGTTCAACATCTAGCCTCAACTGGAAACCACGCTGTCTGTGCATAGTCCAATGCCCAACAGTCCAGTGTTTGAGAGATCTCAGGGGTCCAGATTAATTGAGAAGCTGGTCCTTCTACAGGGTTGCCCATCTCCTCAGCTTCTTTCAACCTTCTCTAATTCAACAACAGGTGTCAGCTGCATCTGTCCATTAGTTGGGTGTAAATATCTGCATCTGACTCTTTCAGATGCTTATTGGGTCTTTTGGAGGGCAGTCACTATAGGTCCCTGTTTTTAATTAGATATTTTCTTTATTTACATTTCAAATGTTATCCCCTTTCCTACTTTCACTTTCAAAAACTCCATATCCCTTCCCTCCTCCCCCTGCTCACCAACCCACCCACTCCTGCTTCCTGGCCTTGGCAGTCCGCTATACTGGGGCATATAATCCTCATAGGACCAAGGGACTATCCTCTCATTGATGACCAACTAGCAATCCTCTGCTACATATGCAGCTAGAGCCATTCACAAACCACATGATACTCAAGAAGAAGGAAAACCAAAGTGTGGATACTTTGGTCCTTCTTAGAAGGGGGAGCAAAATGTCCATGGAAGGAGTTACAGAGACAAAGTATGAAACAGAGGCTGCCATACCTGGGGATCTATCCCGTAGACAACCACCAAAACCAGACACTATTGTTGATGCCAGCAAGAACTTGCTGACAGGAACCTGATATAGCTGTCCCCTTAGAGGCTCTGTTAGTGCCTGACAAATACAGAAATGGATGCTTACAACCATCCATTGGTCAGAACACGTGGTCCCCAATGAAGGAGCTAGAGAAAGTATTCAGGGAGCTGAAGGGGTTTGCAGCCCCATAGGAGGAACAACAATATGACCTAAACAGTATCTCCAGAGCTCCCTGGGACTAAACCACCACACCAACCAAAGAAAGCATGTGGTCAGACTCATGGATCTAGCTGCATATGTAGCAGATAGGTCCCTTTTTGAGAGTGCTTCATAGCCTCAATAATAATCAGGTCTTGGAACCTCCCGTTGAGCTGGATCCCACTTTGAACCTGTCCCTTGACCTTCTTTTCCTTAATCTCCTCTCCATTTCCTTCCCTGTAATTCTTTCAGACAAGAACAATTATGGGTCAGTGTTGTGACTGTGAGATGGCCCCTCTCTCCCCCTCATTTGATGTGTCTTCCTGCTAGAGATGGTCTCTATAAGTTCCCTTTCCCTGCTGTTGGGCATTTCATCTAAGGTCCCCCCTTGAGTCCTGAGATTCTCTCATCTTCCAGGTTTCTGGTGCATTGTGGAGGGTCCCTCCAACCTCCTATCTCCTGAGGTTGCCTGTTTTCATTCTTTCTGCTGACCCTAAGGGCTTCAGTCCTTTTTCCTTACCCAATAGAAGATCAGGTTACCCTCTCCCCTCCACTCCCTCCCCCTGCCTGTCCACTTTCCCTCCCAGGTCCCTCCCTCCATCCCCACTTGTGATTGCTTTCTTCTCCCTCCCAAGTGGAACTGAGGTGTCCTCACTTGGGCCCTTCAGCTTGCCTGACCTTTTGAGTTTTGTGGACTGTTTCTTGGGTATTCTGTACATTTTGTTGGCTAATACCCACTCATTAGTGAGTACTATGCATGTCCTTTGGGGTCTGAGTTACCTCACTCAGGTTGATATTTTCTAGTTCCATTGATTTACCTGCAAAACTCAGAGTGTCCTCATTCTTCATAGCTAATTAGTATTCCATTGTATAAATGAGTCACATTTTCTGTATCCATTCTTCTGTCATGAGAAATCTGTGTTGTTTCCAGCTTCTGAATATCACAAATAAGACCGCTATGAACATAGTGGAACATGTGCCTCTATGTCATGGTGGGGCATATTTTGGATATATTTCCAAGAGTGGTGTAGCTGGGTCTTCAGGTAGATCCCCCATTGCTAGTGGAATTGCAAAGTGCTACAACCACTCCGTAAATCATTCTGGATTTCCTCAGAAAATTGGAAATAGGATAAAGTATTTTGAAATCATGTATAAACTAATAATTGACATTCACAAAATGATAAGTAACTTGAAAATGGAATAGCAGAAAGAATAAACATACTTAAATACAGCAGGAGGCATGATAAGTTACCTTTTATAGAAAAGGATGTGAATAGAGAACTAACTGAAAACATTTCAAAATCCATAAACTCAGAGATACTGAAAACAAAACTATAATAACCTAACATATTAGAATACAATTTTCATTGGAAAAGGTGCTTTCTGTAGACTAGCCTGACCTTGAACTGGTTTCATAGGCTAAGATGTCATTAATCTTCAAATCCTCCTGCCTCTACCTCCTAAGTTCTAGAATTAGTGATATGGATCATGCCTGGTGTATGTTGAGAATCAATCTACAGTCTTTTACATGCCAGCCAAGTGCTCCGAGTTGTATTTCTGATGGTGGAATTTCTGTTATCAGAAAGACAAATTATAGCTATGTCTGGCAAATACATGGAGAAAAGAAGAACCCTGTATAACTGATTGAATGAAATTGATTGAATGAAAATTACTACAGGAGTACTTTGAAAACTATCATGGAGCAACACTTCCTTCTTCATTTTTTTAAAAAATATCCCAAAGCTGGATCCAGAATTAACACAATTCATTAACTTCTTTACATACATTTCATCTTATGACTTTAATTTTATAAGAAATTATAAACAATGTGTTCTGAAGTTATACTTTATTTGATGAATCTATTTTAATAATAGTTGCATGATGAATTTTTGATGCACACAAACACTAATTAAAAATATTGGGGGGTGAACATAGTAATATGAAACCTAGCACACGAGAAGTAGAAATTGTTTCATTATTTCTGGTTGCTGGTGGGTTGGTAAGATGACACAGAGGGCTCAGATTGTAAAAGTCCTTGCCACCAATCCCTATGATCTGAGTTTGTTCTCTAGATTCCATAGTGGAAGAAAAATATCAATTCTTAAAATTTGTTCTCTAATTTCTACATGTATGTCATAATGTATACACACATACACAGAGAGAGAGAGAGGGGGGAGGGAAAGGGGGAGGGGAGGGGAGGGGAGAGGGAGAGGGGAAATGGGGACAGACACAGGCTGAGAAATAGTCAGAGATAGAAACAGACAGAGATAGAGACAGACAGAGATGGAGACAGAGAGGATATATAAATGTATATATATACATATACAGACATATATGCCATAAGAATGAATTTAAAACAAATTATGCATTTTTAAGTGTCTAAAAAAATATCTAAGAAGCTTATATCATTTATTTCTGCAGTGAACTTGAGTTTGATCCCAGCACCCAACTCCTGAGATTCTTACTCCTTGTTTATCTGACTTCAAGGACAATTGTGCATACCCACACTGATATAAGTATATACACAAGAACATAAGCGAAAACAATAAACATAAATCTTTTAAAGCATATTTTTATTTTAAAAATGTGCTTATCTATAATTCTTTGAATAACCTTACATTTACATAAACAAGTGTTTGTTGCTTCATTTATAATTCATTATATTCATTAAAAGTTTGAGTCTGTTTCTTGAAGTACAGGCTTCTCTCTCTCTCTCTCTCTCTCTCTTTTTTTTTTGTTACACTTATTAGCGTGCGTGTACACACTTGTGCTCACAGTCACAGCATTACACAGCATGTTAGTGTGAGTGAAAGGAAAATAGGCAGAAATCAGTTCTTTCACTCTGTGGCTCTGGGGGATAGATCTCAGGTTATTAGGCATACTTTTACTCACAAGCTGTTGTGCTGAGACCCTTTAAATAAATATTTTTGATCCAATAGTACAGTGCATTTTAGAAAATTATACTCCTAAATCTGATAATATTTGGATCCAAATAAGCAGAAATCTGCAAAGTATTCATGAAGAAAATTGCAAGAAGATTAGCTGTGAAAACTTCTACTGAATTCCAATTACAGAGAACAAATTTATTTCTAAAAATATGAGGAATGATCTGAATGAATTAAATAGCAAGAGATCAAGTAGAATAAAAGCTAAACATCACTTTTGCTCCTCTAAAACTTTGCTTTGAAATAGATCAATTTATGAAAATATGTGTGAACTATGTTGATTGTTTAATTCAATTGCTATGTTTACTTGGCTAAGACTGTTTATTTAAAATCAACACAAGTATGACATTTCAATAATAGTTCATTTTCATGAGTCTACATATCATAGATATATTTTGGTGAGTTAGTCATATAAACATATTGATGAAAACACACACTTAATGGTAGCCTGAAATTAACACATGTAAAACTACTTATGCTTAAATAGTTAAATAAAACATAATATTAGAACTGAAGTATCTTCTATTTTGAAGAATGTTTGGTTAATAGAATAGTTCATCGCCATCATAAAGAAGGAAAATTATTATTTATAGAGTCAATAAAAAACTACAGAATTCTTTGAAATAGTAGGACTATACTGACAGACGAAAGGATTCTATTGGCAAAAATTTCTATGATTCAATTTTAGAGAAAACAAAGATGAAAAATATACTAGTTAACCTAACTGATACATATCAAAATAGTAATCCTATTAGGCTGTGTTCATATTTATGTTGACAGTAATCTTTAATATTTAGCTTAAATGTTTATCAGAAAATCAATATAAAGTCTATGGACGAAAACACTTAAATTTTGCAAGAATTTTAGTTAGAAATAGTTTTTCAGCTGAATTTTTAAAATGTTTGCCAATATAATAACATCAACTTGACCTAAAATATTTAATGAAAATATATGTATCCATTCATGGTATGTAAGTGATTGGAGTGGGGTGTGTGTGTGTGTGTGTGTGTGTGTGTGT
>NC_034603.1:59664677-59671046 GCF_900095145.1 Mus pahari
CTCATTCACTAAATATCCATCACTTCACTCTCTCCCTCTCCTATACCTCTGGCTTCCTTCTTTACTTTTACTTTTAAGTGTGTGTGTGCATGTGTCAGTGAGAGTGAGAGAGAGACAGAAAGAGAGAGAGAGAGAGAGAGAGAGAGAGAGAGAGAGAGAGAGAGAGAGAGAGAACAAGAGAGAGGGAGGAAAAGAGAGGCATGCATGTTTGTATGTGGTGATTTGACTCTAAATGGTGTGCCAATTAGAATGATAGGTAAAAAAAAAAAAAATTTAAGCTTACTCTATTTAGGCAAAGGAAGAAATATGGTTTTGCCCTTGAAGCACAAGAAAATACAAGTTGCTTCTTAGTTTTCCAGATAATGCTAGAAAAACTTGGCTTTTGTTGGACTGGGTTTCTCATTATTATAATTTCCTACAGGTTCTAGGCACGGTGTAATTATTATGACATTTTTCATGCTGAGAAGGATTGAGCCCAGGACACTGAATGTATTTTTAAAAGTATCCTAACAGTAACCTACATGCATGTCTCTGTATTGTATTTCTAATGCCCAAGATAGATTTGAAAGACATATACAAACACACACACACACACACACACACACACACACACATAAACATACAGACATATAGACTCAGGGACACAGCGTTTGCCAAATTTCAAATCAATAGATTCATGACCCTAAGACTGAATCACATCCTTTTCTATTTTGATACCACATTATGTATAGATTCATTCAGATTTCTGGGAGCTCATTCGCTAGAGGAATTTATGTGTTATCTGAAAATGACTATACTTTATACAATCATGAGGTATCAATGTAATTGGATTTAGTTCAATCACTGACTTTGGTTCACAAATCCTCAACGTATTTTTACCAAACACAGTACTTAGCCATAAGTACATGTATTATGAGAAAAATCTTAAAAACAATATGCTTTAGGAACAAATCAAGGAATTTGATAGCATTTTAGCCAAACATAATATGTAATCTAACCAAATCTTGCTATAGGAAATTAGAAGTCAAGATTATATATATATATATATATATATATATATATATATATATATATACACACACACACACACACATGAATTATAGAAATTCACTGATTTCTTAGTCATTTCCTTAGTTAAATATGAAGACTAAAATAGTTTTGTCATTTGTTATATTGCAATTTTATGTTCTTTTCCACAATAAATAAATAGTATTCAATATCTTCTCCTTATTAAAGATGTTTTGTACTCATAGAGGTAGTTTAGTGGTTGCATTTATGTGAAAATATTTCCTTATCACTTAATATCTTTCTGTGGAGCCTATCGTACTTTCGTTTTGCCACAAAAACTGTATTTACAATCTCTGTGAATCTGCATATTCACATAGAAGTCAACAGGAGTCAGAGCAGAACCTGAGAAAAGATGAAACAATCTTTTTTTTTTTTTTTTTTTTTTTTTAATGTGGACCCTGGCTTTTTCCATTGTTGTTGCTGCTACTGTTGTTTTGGTTTGTTTGGTTTTTTTTTCTTGTTTGTTTTCGTTTTTGTTTGTTTGTTTGAGGCAGGGTTTCTTTGAATAACAGCCTTAGCTGTACTGGAACTCCCTTTCCTGGCCTCAAACTCACAGAGTACCACGTGCCTCTGCCTCCTAAGCACTGGGATTAAAGGCGTGTGCCACCACACCCAGTTGGTGAACCCAAACTTTAGTTAATAAAACAACTCCAGGATTGCTGGAAAGAAAAAGAAAAATTAAATCATTTAATACTGCATTTCATTCATCCTCATCACCTTCATTTTGGAACCTGAAAGAAGAAAAAAAAAAAATGGCCTGATAGAAGAATCAAATAATTTGAACTATAACTAATTCATTGCCTCCAATATCAAGGAGATAGCTAAAATTTGTAAAAAACATTATATTTATGTTACATCTCATGTATTAAAAATCTTGTATTTAATCTTTCCACTCTAATGGCTCTCCAAAGTTTTCTGAGTTAGAATCTCTGACAGAAGTAGTCCAAATATAGTGTCTAGAATGTACCTTCAGAATCTAGTGCCCTCTGTTTACAAAGGACGGTCACTATTATTTTCTTGTTATTGATAGATTTCCTGGGATGTCAGAGCATCTGTGCCAAACGGAGGGTGAGTTTGAACTGTGTTCTGGCTACAGAGAGCAGCTAGGAGACTGGCTATCAATTATTCAGATGGAGAAGACATGCAAATCTATGCTATAAAAATGGTAGAAGACAACAATGTCTGAGTATCTTTGGTGCAATTTTCTCTGTTTCATAGCAGTGACAAGAGGAGGCTGGTAGTTTCCAAAATGATGGCAGTCCAAGGTAAGACCGTGAAGACAGTAGACTGGGTCAGTGTTCTGGTGTATTTCTAAGTCAAAAATATTTCACTAGCATTTGAAAAAAGATGAATGGAGAGCAAACAGGTAATCTTTCAGGTATTGCTAGGACTAAAATTTACATACTGTAGAAACTATTGGTGACAAGAAAGTAAGCAGTTTTGTGAATGGTAAAATTAGTTTGACTGTGATGTGCATGGTTTAAGAATCAATGTTATTTGTGAAATGACTACAGATTTGCCTGAGAGACTCTTGGTCTTTGTTGCTTGCTATGTCAAGGCTTGTCTTAGCCATTTATAAGAAAAGATTCCACATCCCTATTGAGATGAAAATGATTTCCAAGATATGGTGTGCTTATGTTTGCTTTATTTATCAACATATTATGTATTCTAAACTATCATTGATAACAAATATAACTTGTACAAAAATATTTTAATGTCATATATTATTCACTAAGCAGTTGAATGTGTGGTGTTATTTAATCCTGATCAAACAACATGGAGTTAAGAATGTATGCATCTGCAGGATACACATTAAGAGACAAGTATCAAGTATCCGGTCCCAGACTTATAGAAGTTTTAGTTCAGGAACATGATCTCATGCTTTGCAACTTAAAGGAGTTTGATTTTATGTTCTTCACTTGATTTAAACTCATCCCTGAGAAATATCTCCTTTTAGTAAAGCCAACATATTTATACATCACACTGAATCTCAAGCTTTGGAGACTGTCAGTGTCACCTGGGAATAAATCAGCCTTTAGTTGTAGTGGGAGAACTGAAGAAAAAAGATCCTGTTTAGAACATCCAACTTGCTTCATGAAAATCAATAGATCTGCTGACAAAAATCAAAGACAATTTAAATAAATTCTGCAGACACTCTATGCCCATGCCTAGCAAGGCATGATGTTGTTAAGATGCCAATTTCTCTAAAGCTGGTCTCCAAAGTCAACATAATCCCAAGCAAAAATTGTACCAAGACATTTTTTCTGGAAATTGACACCAAGAGTCCACACCATATAGGAATGCAGAGGACCCTGAGTAACCCACAAAGTCTAAGAGGTAAACAGAATAGGGTGATGTGCACTAACTGACATAACACTAAAATAATCAGCCAGTTGCCATGTTAGTTTAAAGACAGAGGTAGATTTGAGGAATGCAATTGACATACCAGAAACAGAGCCGTGGTAGCTGAATACCTACAAAGGAGCAGTAACAACATATTTTCAAGAAAGTAGTATTTCTATAAACAGTGCTGGAATAATGGAAAATTTGTGAGCAGGAAGGAAGGACTCAAGGGAGGAGAGAGAAGAAAGAAGGAGAGAAAGAAAAAAAAAGTCAGAAATGAAGAGACTGAGGGAAGAACCTTGTTAGAGATGATGTATCTCTTAAAAATTGTCTTAAATGAATCAGAGGTAAAGTATTTGACAAAAAATTTTTAAACTGCAACAGGATAAAAACTGACACTGAAGTGACAACTGAGAACATAAGCGAATATAATGGTTTTGCATGATGAGACCTGGTTTGATTCCCAGGCTCCTTAGCAGATAACTTAAAATTGCCCATAACACCAGGGTACCTGAGCTTCTGTGCACAGATGAACACAAATGCACAAATATGTACACATAATTTTTAAGACAATAAAGAAATTCCAGGTTACTTTGTCTCTAGACAGGACTCAAGGTATAACACTATAGCATTAGAAGCAAAGATAAAAAACAGGAAGATGAGCTTTACTGAAATTAAAACTTCTATTTGATGAACTATGCTGAGAAAACATTGAAGCGCGCAGACTGTTTAAAAAAAAAACAAAAACAAAAAAAAAACTTCATTTACAAAATGCTTGTTTGAAAAAGGACTCACAGCATATGTCCAACCAATTAAAAATTTAGCACATGATCTGGAAACTCTGTAAACAAGGGAACAACAGAAAACAAACAGGCACATTAGAAGGTGTTTCATGTCACATACTGCTAAAATCTTACACATTAAAATAGTCATGAGAACGTACACATCTGTTGGAATAGCAGAGGAACACTCCTGGGCAGATAAAAGACTCAGGAACTGTCTCAGTACTTGTGTAGACAGTTTGTCATTATCTTACAAATTTAGTATGCTCTTGCCAGGTGCTAGCTTCTGGGTTTAAAAATATACCCATACTAAACTGTATGCAGATATTTATAGCAGTTCTGTTGAATACTGACAAAATATGGAAGTGATGAAATCACCTTTCATTTAACGGATAGGTGAACTAGCTCTTTTACTTTTATTACAAAAGGGGATATTATTGAACATTCATAGTGGTATATGCATTTAGTGCATATTTCCAGGAGGAAGATGACCATCAGTAAAGGCTGCAGAACAGCATCAGTCCTACGTGCACCTGATTTAAAGTGAGACTGTGAGATGGGAATAAGATAAATAATCTTAAAGAAAAGAAGGGATATAGGGATGACTGTGTGGTTCACAGAGTATTTTGAAGCTAGAAAAAAATGTTCTAAAACATTCTGTAATGATGTGCACATTATCTGAATCCAGTTACCAAAATATACCAAACACATAATGGTTTAGTGCGTGGCGTTAATGAACTTAGTTATTCGTCTTATATGAATACTTGATCCTTAAAGATTTATTTACTTTTTTAAAGTATGTCAGTGTTTTTGCCTGCATGTGGGTATGTATACAGCATCCCTGCAATGTTCGTGAAGCTCAGCAGAGGCTGTTGGATACCCTGGAACTGGAAGTGTACATAGTTGTGAGCTACCCTGCAGGTTCTGGAAAACCAAACCCAGATGCTATACAAGAGCAGTCAGTGTTCTTAACTGCTGACCTATGTCCTAGACCCTGTGATAGTTTGAATTAGAAATGCTCTTCATACGCTCAGTTACTTGAACACTTGGACCACAGCTGGTGGCATTGCATCAGTAGGTTATGGAACCTTTGGTAAGAAAAGCCTTCCAGAGGAAGTCCTCCACTTGGATGAGCTTTGAATATTGTAAAAGCTTGCTTCATTTCTACTTGGTGCTTTCTCTGCCTTCTGTGAGTGACTGACAATGTGATCTCTCAGCTTGCTGCTCTGACTACCTGCTGCCACCACTCCTTAGTCATTATGGCCGTATGGACACTTATTCGTACCTGCCAAAACATAAACCCTTCCTTAGGAAACGTTTGTTCATGGCTCTTGTTTTATGACAGCAACTAAAGTTCGATGCCAGCTTCTTAATTATCGTGTGTCTATCGTAAAGCTCTAAAATGTTACTATTAGAATTGCCATGGGAATGAAACTAGTAAAGGAATTTTCTATACTTTCATAACTATACTTGTATAGGAACTTACCTATATTTTCATAACATGTTTTTTGTGTACCTAGAACACCTCAAAGAATAGTCTTATAATTTTATATCGTGTATATGTAAACACACACACTCATACAGGAAAAGTCTTGTAGTAGAAGAGGGCTTTAATTTAGAATGATTTAAGGACAGGAGAGTTTATAACACTTTTAGAAAAATATGGGACTAAAACTTCACAGTTTTTCTTAGAACAACACCCTCTGCAGGTCCTGATGATGACCTGTGTGCTGGTAACCAAGGAGATCAACAAAGGTCCATGTAAACTATTTCTGAATGTTATTTATGATGTTACAATTACAAAGAATATTTAAATTTAAAAAAATCAACTCCAGAAATGAAAGTGAATATCATGAAACAGGTATAAAGATTTATTTGTACTGGAGAGATAGCTCAGCAGTTAAGAGCACTGAGTATTCTTCCCGTGGTCCTGAGTTCAATCCCCAGGAACAACGTAGTATCTGTAATGGAAGCAGATGCCCTCCTCTGGTGTGTTCAAAGACAGCTACAGTGTTTTCATATACACAAAACCCCAGGATCCACTCCTGAAAAAAATCACACAGCCTATATCTAACCTACGCTTAACATTGAAAAAGATTTATTTGTACATCTGTGTGAGTGCCCCTAGCAGGAAGGCAGGGGGACAGGGGGCAGGGAGGCAGGGGGCAGGGAGGCA
>NC_034603.1:59671205-59673825 GCF_900095145.1 Mus pahari
AGGGGGCAGGGGGCAGGGAGGCAGGGAGAAAGGGGGGCAGGGAGGCAGGGAGGCAGGGAATACATAGTGTGGCTATGTATATAGAGACCAGAGTATGTCAGTAGATGCCCTATATTATTTTTCACTCTATTATTATTTGCAACACTGAGTCCAGAAAACACTGGGTAGCCAGTATAACCAGTTGATGAGCTCTTAGTTGCAAATGTGAGCCACATTTCTTGAGTTTTATATTGCTTCCTAAGGATCTGACACAAAACTCAGTCTCATGTTTATATGGGAGGCACTTTCCTGATTCTGCCATCTCCATGGGCCCTAGTGTTTTTCCTTAACAACTTCAAGACCTGAATGTAAGGAGCTGTTCCTCTTGGGAAAATGCACTACAACAGGATTATATACCCCAAGTCCTCTTTCAATTTTGCATTTTGAAAATGGCTTCACGAAATTACATCAGCTGAGTTCAATCTGTACTCCATGTACAGCTGAGCATGTGACTTTGATATTCTCCCTGCTCCAGCCTCTAGAGACCCTGGGATTGCAAGCTTGGGCTGCCAAGCCTGACTCACATTGAGGACTTCTATAGTGCACTTCTTTGTCCTTAGTCTGGACTGCTGTGTGGAAAGGAGATGGGAGATCTGCAGGGAGCTGAAGTCACAGCAGGATAGGATATCCCTTGGGATGACAAACTTAGAGAAGATGACCATGATGTGAAGGGCAAGAAGATTTTTTTCTACAGAATTCTTTATGCTGTGAACAACCTTAGTTATTTGGGGAGAAAAGGTGCCATACAAATGCAAATGGTTGGATTACTAAATTAGCTTCTGCTACTATTGTTTTTCTTTCCCTTGTCTTCTGAGAGCATGATTAATGCAGGTCACATTATTGGACTGTGAAATAAAGAAATAGAATACCACTTTCCCCTGGGTAAGAAGTACTGTATTCAGAATGAACAAAGCTGTAAGCCCCTCATCCTTCACTTCCAGTCTCAGAGTTACATTTAAAAAAAAAAAAGTCACCTTTGGAGAATTGATTATTTGATTCTCTCTAGTTAAACTGATGATGTGCAAAGCAAAGAAAATTATTTCAAACAAGCAGAGAGTTGTGCTAATAGTCAAGCACCTCAGGATTTATTCTATTGTCCTGAAAAACTTCAATACTGAAACTCCATGGTCAAGGTCTCTTTATTTTTAATCTTGAAAGCATTTAAAAACTCATGCAGGCTGAACAATATACACAATAGGCTCCGTGACAATTGTCCTGTCATGTGTAGCCTTATTACTTGATATATTGCAAAGGGGATTGGATCCCCAAGCCTAAAAAGCCTCTATTACTAAGGTTTGCTTGCTTAGTTATTTTTCAGTACTGATCCCCTTGAATCAAATTTGCATAATAATGTAGTGGTTATGGTCTGCCTTTGCTAATTGAGTATTTATTGGACCATGAGAGGGCAGTATTTTCTTAGCTTGCTTTAGAGTCATGTCACCTCTTTACAGGTTAGGGAACTTATTCTTATCCAATCTTCCCATTACCTCTAAACTGAGAAATGTAATATTTTCATGTGTACATTTTCTTTTACTTATTCCTTTATACATTCCAAAAATATTTATGAAGCACATACTATTCTCAGAATTTGTGGGTCTGAGGATAATCTTCAGTAAATGAAGTAGACAAGTATCTTGCCCTTGTTCATTTCACAAACATAACACTGATAAAAATTGCCTCTGTAATTACAAACTGTAACAATCTTCCCAGTCAATGGAATCAGAGACAATGAGTAAAATTTAGATTTTATTCTTGTTTTGTCACTAGTAACACTCTGTATCAAAGAAAAGAACATGTGGGTTTTTTTTTCTATAAAATTGTTTGCAAATGTGAATGAAGTCAAGAAAAATATCTTTGAGAATGAGTGTTACATTTCTGTAGGAGACATTGACTTTTCATTAAAAACACAAACAATACCAATCTTGAATATTAAAAAGAAATGAACAGAAATTAAAGTAGGACAAAGGATATGAGTTTGACCAGGATGTTTTATTTAATTGTTTCAAACACGTATTTGGGAAGATACTCTTTGCACAGAATTTTGAGTGAAGTAGAGAGAGAGTAGATTCTAGGGAAAGAGCATTCTGGGTAAATGTAATTGCAAAAATTTAGGCAGTGATCTTAGATTGAACTCATTGGGTCAGCAAAATAATTTGAAGGTAAGTGTGATTTTAAAAAAAAGCTAAGTTCACACAAAGCTAGGAGGAGATGAATTTAGCCTGACCAGCAGACAGTAAGAGGTTTTCAGTTTCATGCTCTGTTTTATTCCAACTTTTATAAAATGTAGATCCACATTTATCTCAACATAAGCCAAACTCTTTCTCATCTCCCTATGTCATACAGCAGCAAAAGCCAACAAATCAGCACCCAGGAATTGTACATCCAGGAATTGTACAATTAGATGAAGGGGCAGTAAAAGAAAAGACAAAGTACTTTTTAAATTTGAAGAGTTGACTATCAAAACTGAGGGGTGAAATATTCACATATTGATCTTCCTTCTTGGTTTTCTTGTGTTTTGCAAATTGTATCTTGGGTATTCTAAGTTTCTGGGCTAATATCTGCTTATCAGTGAGTGCATATC
>NC_034603.1:59674135-59698469 GCF_900095145.1 Mus pahari
GAGGAATCACGAGACTGATTTCCAAAGTGGTTGTACAACACACCAGCAATGGAGGAGTGTTCCTCTTTCTCCACATCCTCGCCAGCATCTGCTGTTACCTGAATTTTTGATCTTAGCCATTCTGCCTGGTGTGAGATGGAATCTCAAGGTTGTTTTGATTTGCATTTTCCTGATGATTAAGGATGTTGAACATTTTTTCAGGTGTTTTTCAGCCATTCAGTATTCCTCAGTTGAGAATGTTTTGTTTAGTTCTGTACCCCATTTTTTAATGGGCTTATTTGAATTTCTGGAGTCCAGCTTCTTGAGCTCTTTGTATATATTGCATTTGAAATGTAAATAAAGAAAATATCTAATAAAAAATAAAAAAATTTAAAAAAACCTGAGGGGTGTAGGATTTGGGGGAGGAATTTGCATTGGGGCCTGTGGACTGTCTTTTATATGTGGATAACTGAAACTAAGAGAAGAACCAGACAATCCCATTATAAGTCCCTCCTAACTTCATGCTGCTTTCCTGAAGTGGGTCTTCCAAGAGGTCTTAGTTAGCACTCACCATCTCCCCATTATTTTCCAAACACTTCTTCCACATGTTTCCTTCTCAGATTCTCATGGCCCTTTTCTTATTCCTCAACCTTATTGAGAAATGGTCTCATACATTTTGAGAAATTTAAAAATAAGCAGTAAATATAATCTCATACTTTGCCTACAAGCAAAATTACCTATTCACCCAATCTCCTGTTGTACTTTTGTGATTTGTGTTCAATATCAGCAGAAGAAATGTCACCGAACCAATAACAAGCATCCTCTACTTGTGTTCTGGTGCACTTCTATATTGGTAATTTCAAAATTTACTTAAATATTCAGCTCATCATCCTGCAATTTCATCTTTGCCCTATCATAGAAATTATGTGTGAACATTCTCTATTATTTTCTGCATGAAAAAAAAAAACAAACTATTCCTTGACTATGTGTACTCTATTTGATGCCACCAATGTCTTTGGAGATGCTTGTCCCAGAGCTTTCTGAAACGATAACATGATGTTACTGTTGACTTATCAACACTTATGGACAGTTCCACTATAAATTTTGTTATGACCACTTAACCAAACACTTGTCAAAGTTATCAGAAGTTTCCAAACCTCTTTGCTTTACACTGATAAACTCTGTATATTCTTTTAAAGATGTTAGTACTCAATCATTTTAAGCACTAATCCTCTTTCCATCTTTTGTTCAGCCAGTGTCATATATATATATATATATATATCACTGGTGACTTAAATTACTCTTTTTGGGCGCTCTAATGTCCTAATTTGTGACAGCTCTGACATCTTTTTACTTGTCCCTAGCCACTACTTTCCCTGTATACCTGAGAACACACTAGAACTCATTAATTGAGATTACCTTACAGTTCTTCTGTATTCTGAGCACAACAGAATCTTATTTCGTTCAAGTTCCAGAGTTGTATTCTCGGCCTTAACAAAAATATCTCCATAAGTGTACATATATATAAATATAGCAGAGTGAACTTATCTAAAATGTGTGTACCAATGTTTTTGGTAAGTTGAGACTCATGAGATGAATCATATCTATACAATTGGCAAAAACAAATGAGGTAATGTCTCCAAATACAGGGAAGAAGGACATTCA
Organism: Mus pahari; assembly: GCF_900095145.1. Classification (NCBI taxonomy): domain Eukaryota; kingdom Metazoa; phylum Chordata; class Mammalia; order Rodentia; family Muridae; genus Mus; species Mus pahari. The sequence continues at coordinate 59,675,780 of NC_034603.1, forward strand.
GAGACATAAACAGCTGCAATAAAAATTGCCTCAAAGCCGGGCATGGTGGCGCACGCCTTTAATCCCAGCACTCAGGAGGCAGAAGCAGGCAGATTTCTGAGTTCGAGGCCAGCCTGGTCTACAAAATGAGTTCCAGGATAGCCAGGGCTATACAGAGAAACCCTGTCTTGAAAAACAAAAACAAAAACAAAAACAAAAACAAAACAAAACAAAACAAAATTGCCTCAAATCACTGGATGAACAAGCAGCAAGTTCATAAGGGAAGAACTTGATAACAATGAAACAAGAGGGGTTTTGAATCTGGAGGATTCACAGAGAGAGAGAGAGGGAGAGAGAGACAGAGACAGAGAGAGACAGAGACAGAGACAGAGAGAGACAGAGAGTCAGAGAGAGACAAAGACAGAGACAATGAGAAATGGAGAGAGACAGAGAGGGAAGAGGGAGAGAGGGAGGGAGAAAAAGAAAAAGGGAAAGAGAGAGAGCAAGAGACAGTGACAGAGAGTCAGAAAGAGACAGAGAGACACAGAGAGGGACAAAGACAGAGAGACAGAAGAAATTAACTGAAGCACCAAGGGAATCTGGTCCAGCTGCCATAAATAGCCATTTATGCACAACTCTGACTCCCGCAAATATTCACAGAAGACAGGATTGCCAGGCTAAGTAACTCCTTTTAAATTGTTTCAAAACAAGAAAAACACAAAGCAAAACAAAAACAAAACACCATCACCACCACCGCAGCAGAAAGCTTTGTCTTCTTTTGATGTTCCCTAGTAAGCTTGAGTAAGGGATGCTTTCTGTCTCTCTTACTTCTTACAATTAGCTGTTCTAGGCAGTTAGGTTATCTCAGTTTACCAATTGATGATGTGAGGATTATAAAGGGTGAATCATTAAACAGACTAATGCAGTCAGAAGACTTAATAGATGTGATTTTACAAAGGATTTTGAAATACGGTGTCTAATATCAGGAAACCATTAATTTTGCTGATTGTTTTGGGTTTTAGTAGAAGAATCAACATGCATTAGACGTGAGTTTTCCTTTTTTTTTTTTTTAATGTGTTCTCCTCTTGTTCTAAAATGCAGTGTTGGTCTTCAGATGATGATATTTTCAGTATACAATGAAGAATTTTCATAGGACCATAGAAGAAATTGCATTGAAGCAAAAATCTCCTTCTATTACAATACTCAGGACTTATGTGTATATGGAATGTACAATTGCAGACAGAGTCGCCTGCAATCTGTAAGAAACAGTCAGTTGTTAATTATAGCACTTTATATTACCAACAAGGAATTGTGTTTGTGTTTTTCCATAAAGGATAATATACAAGAGATGTGTTAGTGTTTGAACAATGAGAATAGAATGATCAGCATCAATAATAAGATCTTTGAGTCAATATACTCCCCAAATCACATTCTTAACATTATAGGAATGTAAGTGAACAACCAAGTATTGTGCAAGTATTGTCCATCCTTTTAATAAAACACTATTGAAAAGAATATACTTTTACTCATGATATATCTTTCATAAATTTTGAAAATTTTATAGGTTTTCCTTATCTGGAAGATAATGCCTATCTAAACACCCTGAAGGAAAGACAAACTAATAGTATTTTGAAAATGACTCTATGCTATCTTTGGATCATAATTCTTTTAATACATTGAAAGCTAAAAGCAAATTGCATCTCCCTTTATTCATCATCTAATATTAATTTAATTACTACTATATTTGGAGTGAAATAACAAGACTTTGGGGATCACTAAACCAAATGAGCCTTATTTCTTGTTTGTAAGCACATTTAAAATATGATCAGGGAAGTCAAATGAAAAATTATGGAAGATGTGAGAGAAAATGTATTTATATGGTTTCTGTATATTATAACATATCATGGCCAATAAAATTTCTTGCTGGTAAAGATGCATTCCTAAGGCTTCTCCATGTTCTTTTTGTCCCTGGGAGACTGGACTTTGTAAAATCATAAACTCTGATGACTAGCTGGAATTAGGAGGGCAGAAGACAATGATAGTCTATGTATTTCCTCCCTAGGCTACTTTTGTTTTGTTGTCTCTACATTCTGGCAATGGTATGGCTTATTCAGTAGCAGTCTATGTACCCTCCATTTCTCAGAGTATAAGAATAACACACTAAGTATAATGTTAAGCAGTGCAGAACACCCAACCCCTTTGTGAGTTATGTTAACTAAATGTGGTTTATATAAAGACACATTAGGAGGTGACCTCAGTGGCAAAAAGCCTGCTACTATGAGTGAGCAGGGATTTACAGAGGGCTTCAGGGGAACAATCATTCAGGGCCAGTGTGAGATTGAGTGGAGACATATCTGGAAATTGTCTTCATGGACTTATACAGTCACAAGATACCTTTGCATGGAGAATATCATTGGATAAAAATTTATCAGAGGATAGGCCTGGATTCAACACAGAAGCAAGGATTATTCTCTAAGAGCTTGTGCTTCTTAAGGACGAGATGCTGGAGTCTTGAGTAAGGCACTGATTCTACTGAGTTCTGTGGTAGAAAATACTATAGGGAGGGGAGGAAAAATGGTAGACAAAATCTTATAAAAGAAATTCAGTACGGTCTGAAGAAGAAAGCAAATCAAGCCCAGTGTCAGGTATAATATTGAGAAGAGAAAGAATAGAAAAAGAAACAGTTTTATTTAAAAGTCTATAGTTACACTAATTCTGGATATATAACCAAAATATGTTCCCTCATACTACAAGCACACTTGCTCATGTGTGTTCATAGCAGCTTTATTTGTAATAGCCAGAAACTGGAAAAAACAAACAGATGTACTGCAATTTAAAGATAAAGAACGTGTGGCACATTTATACCACTTGAATTAATATTCAGTTATCAGAAACTAGGATAACATGAAATTTGCAGGCAATGGTTGGAACTAGAAAATACTATCCTAAATGCGGTAACCCAGACCCAGAAAAGACATACATGGTATGTACATATAAGCGGATATTAGCCATAAATACAGGATAACCATATTACAATCTACAGACTCAAAGAAGATAAGTAACAAGGAGAGCCTAAGGGAAGATGCTTGAGTCTCCCTTAGGAGGGAAAATAAAATAAAAATCAAAAGTGGATGGAGACAGGGGGGAGGGGAACAGGGACTAGGTCAGGTGTGAAGGGAGTGATGGTAGAAAGTTAGAGGGCTGGGAGAGAGAAGAGAAATCATCAATGGGGGCATCTCTGGGACAAGATGAAGACCATGGTCAGGGGAGGCTCCTAGAAGCCTATGGGGGCGACCCTAGCTGAGAATCCTAGAAGTTTGGAACATGGAGTCTAAAGCTACTATTTCATGTTGCCAGGAAGGACTTCTAGTAGAGGGAGGGGGACATCAACCCACCCAGAAAACCTTAGATCTCAAATTTGCCCTGCCTACAAGATGTGCTGAGATAAAGATGGAGCAGAAATTGAGGGAATGGTCAACCACTCTGGGGCCAAACTTGAGATCCAACCGATTAGGAAAAGCCTGTCCCTCGCACTACTAATGATACTCTGCTATGCTTGCAGACATGAGCCTAGAAAAACTGTCTTCTGAGGCTTCATCCAGCAACTGATAGAAACAGATGCAGAGAACCACAGCCAAACATTGGGAAGAGTTCGGGGAGTCTCGTGGAAGAGACAGAGGAAGGACTGTGGGAGGGAGAGAGGTCAAGAACACCAAAAGAAGACCTACATAGCCAACTATCCTGGGCCCATGGTGATTCACAGAGACTGAACCACCAAAGAGCATGCATTGTCTGGACATATATAGCAGATGTGCAGTTTTGTCTTCATGTTCTTCCCCTAACAATTGGGGTGGGGCATTTCTCTAACTTGGACTCTGTTGCCTGCCTTTGGATTCGTTTCTCCTAGCTGGGCTGCCCTGTCTGACCTCAGTGGGAGACTATGAACATAGTCCTGATGTGACTTGATGTGCCAGTTTGAGTTGATGCTCAGGGTGGGGTGGTCTCTTATCTGGAAAATGAGATGGGGAATAAGGTAAGGGGATAAGAAGGGGAGACAGGGAGAGGAGGAGGGAGGGGAAGCAATCAGGATGTAAAGTGACTAAATGAATAAATTAATGAAAAGAAAATTCTATAGTGTTCTTCAGCACTATGTTCTCCATGAAGCTTGCCTTTTTTGTTTGTTTTTGCAAAAGAGTAAGTGGAAAATGGGTATGTGTGGCTATGATAAAGGTAAGATTCAGTCCCTTTTCTAACTCCTCCATCAGGGACCCCATGCTCTGGGTTGGGATACACCCTCATAGAGGCAGGGGGAGAGGGGATGGGATAGGGGGTTTCCAAAGGGGAGACCTGGAAAGGGGGAAACATTTGAAATGTAAATAAAGAAAATATCCAAAAAAAAGGATGATTCTTGTGAGTGTGGCAAATATTAAAGATGCTTCAAAAAGATTCTTTAGTCCCAACACCTGAAATCAGCTTTTGCGTAAATGACCAAATGTTTCAGACAGAAGGTTTAAATGAGTAAAGTTTAATTTTGACTCATGTTTTCAAAAAATAATAGATTCATAATCACTTGCCCCCAAGCAATTGGTTGGGAAGAACATTGTGGTGGCAGGAGCATATGGCTGGACTGGGTCTTACCTTATGGCAGTCAGGCAGCAGAGGTCCCAAAAGGAAACAAAAGAGGGAGTGGATATCTCCAAAAACTCACACTCGGAGCCTCACATCTGTGAGTTAGATCTCACTTCCTAAAGTTCTAGAACCTTCCCCAAAAGTGTAACTCACTTGAGGACCACAGTCAATACAGTGAGTATGTGCAGGATATTTCAAAAGAACCTCTAGTCACATGTAAAATATAAAGAAAGAAAATTCAATGTCCTTGACAATGAGGTAAACTCAGATGCCTGCATCCACACACTGACAACCACGTGTTTTAAGAATGAACTTTTACTTTTATGTTATTCTTTAGGGCAGATATGTAGAGCCCTTCAGCATGGGTGAGTTAGTCCCAACAAGTAAATCAATGAATATGACAAAGTACCCTCTTTATAAGAGGGATTCTAGCTCATGTTTTGTAAGATGTCCTAGTTCTTCAGGTTCATATTCAAACAGTACAGCGACTAACATACTAGTACCATGGGAGCCATGCATATATATGTAAGACATGGGGAATATTCTAACAAAGAATTATATGAAATGACTGAGTCTGTAATAAATTATGCAATGTGCAAATAGACAGCCTCACTTCTAAACAGAGGCAAACATTCTCAAATTGAAAACTAATGACAGCCATTAACAAATTACATATGACATACATTATGAATTTTATCCTCCTTATGAAATGTTTTTTTGACATTTGTCGAGTTGAGAAAACTACCATATTTTAGATGCTTATTTTCGTTTTAGAATCCAACTTTCTTTCCTTCTCCACTGTTAGTGACTAAAACTCTCTATCTCTCAAGGGTCCCTTCTTGTCTGAGAGTTTTTGTTTTAATTGCAGTGGATTCCCTTTTTGTTCAACTCTGACTCTTGCTCTGAGCAGTTTTTAACATTCTTAGTATAGATTATTCAAAAATTTTTTCATAGCTATAGATATTTTGTAATTGCATGTTTATGTAAATAACTTTCAGGTACTAGGTTGAACGTATTTAGTATTTATTCTACCATTTCTTCAGGTACTTCATGTGAACTCTCCTGCTGTTTATCGTCTCTGAATTTGATTTTGTGCTTCACAACACAAGTTGTGAGATCTAAAGCATATTGTCTTGTAACTGGAAGTCTTGGAATTTCATATATATATATATATATATATATATATATATATATATCAGAATAATTATATTTAATGATATATTAAAAGTCATGTGACAACAGACTCAAACATATAAAATTGTAGCACAATCCATGAGAAAATAATCAATTTAAGTTTTCTTACTGTCATAGATAAATATACTAGTATATATGTAAACAAATTAAGATATATTTTATTATTTAACATTTTGTTTTATTTATCTTGTTTAACTTTTTTAGATATTTTACAGTATTTGAGATTGAATCCAGGAGCCCATGAATGCTATTATGTCTTAGGGTATTATTGCTGTGAAGAGTCACCATGACCATGGTAACTCTTTAAACTAAAGAAAAAACACATATAGTTGGGGCTGGCTTACAGTTCAGAGGTTAGTCCATTATCATCCTCCTGGGAAGCATGGGAGCACACAGGCCCACGTGGTACTGAAGAGGCAGCTGATAGTTCTACATCTGGATCCACTACCATTAGCAAGTTAATGTTAAACTAGACCTGGCTTGAGCATGTGAGACTTCAAAGTCTGCCCCCTTTTAATGCATTTCCTCCAATAAGGCCATACCTACTCCAAGACCACAGCTTATAAGGGTGCCACTCCCTAAAGACCTATAGGAGCCATTTTCATTCAGACCTACACACTAGACAATCATGAAGCCATGTAAACTATATGCTACCCATACATGGTTAAAAAAAAAAAAAGCCATTTAAATTCTTGATTTTTACAACAGCTTAGAATATCTTTACATAAAATACACATTGTACTTCCATGCACTTGTGTGGTGGGTATTATTTTAAATACTTTGCTTACATTCTTTGCACAATAAGGTGTGTGACAGGAGGCATGATTTTTATACCACTTTTACAATTTTAGAAGTTGAAATACAAATCAATAAAGCCACTAGACCAAAGCAATGGAGCTGTGAGCTATTGTGAAATAAAACTGTCTTTTCAATCATAGCATGTTGGCTTCCAAACACATACTCTTAACAATGGGAATGGATGTAATCTTTAAAATAATATTTAAGTACATGCCAGTTCTTTCTCAAGCTATAAAGACCCTGCAGACTACACTTCATTGTTCTGAGATACCCACATTATACAGTAGATTGCCTTACCCCATTTGAATATTCTTGCCTTCCCAGGTATAATCTGGTTGGTATGGCCAAAATTTAACTATTTATTGTATTCAGGCAAATCATTAACATGTACATATTAGCCAAACTTCCTCAAAAGTACTTTACTGGAAAATAACAAACCAGTGATTTGTTCTTGTAATTTAAGGGCTGTGTTTATTAAACTAAACGTTGTTTAGTTTAGGAAAGGCAGTTTTCAAATGTAGACACAGCTCACTCTTTCAGCATCATCACCAGCAGCATCTTCATAACTTGTTCAATCTCATTTGAAGAAGATCAACACGGACATTGGGTACCTTGTTTCCTGACAAATAAAAAGGTTTTCTTAACTCCAAAATAGCCTTAAGTGTTTAAAATTTAGCATCATATAATTCCCAAGAGTAACTCTTCCTTGAAGTTGGGATGTTCTTTGTTTTCCATATTTATTAGCAATGATTAACTGTACAAACTGATCTGCTTCACAGTGAAATTTCATACATGGGAATAACATTCTTTGATCATCTTCCTTATCCTACTACTACCCTGACATCCCTCTTCTATTCCTCTTCACTAACCCCCAATTCATATATTATCTCTACCATCTTCTCCTCTTTCTTATTTTAGTTATAGTTACATGTATACATACATATAAATATATAAATGCAACTTACTGAGTTCTTTCAGTATATATGAGTGAGTGTGTGTGTGGGGTGGGGGCTGACCACTTCGTGTTGGATTACTGAATAAACACTTAGGAGGCTCATCCTGAAGAAGACAGATTTTCCCTCCTTCATCAATCATTAACTAGCTACAGTTTTTCACCTATGGGTGGGGCCATGTGAGGCTTCCAAAACTTATAGTGACCTGGCAGCTAACATTGCTATTGTTCAGGTCTCATTTAGCCAACCATATTGCTTAGGATTCATGGTTGCAGTTTCTTTGTCATATATAAAAGACACAATCTTGCTGCAGAATCCTGGTTCTCTATTTCTTACCCCTTTTCTGTATATTCTTTTGTAATATTATGTAAGTCATAGATTTAAGAGTTGTATTATTAAATTGTTTGGAGCAGAACACTCCATGGTCAGTGCTCTGCAGTCTGACTTCTTGTGACCTCCTGGAATGATCTGCATTTGCTAGAAAGACAAGTATTTAATGAAGTGTGAGAGCTCTCACTTATCTGGATATAAGGATATCTATTTTGAATACAGTTTGAAATATACTGGTTTAAGTGGGCAACACTAGTTGGTTCTCCTTTGGGTGCATGGCCTCATTCCTATTTCATTAATAAGGAATATTAAACAGATCATCAAGTAGCCTCTAAGGACCTCCCTGCCTGATCTTTCTTCAATTGTGTAATCCTCTCCATTCAGGTATGGGCTACAGTTATTGATCAGCTTTAATAGAGAGCAGTAGTGGCAAGAAGTCACTCTGTTTCTTTCTTTCTTTCTTTCTTTCTTTCTTTCTTTCTTTCTTTCTTTCTTTCTTTCTTTCTTTCTTTCTTTCTTTCTTTCCTTTTTTCTTTCTTTCTTTCTTTCTTTCTTTCTTTCTTTCTTTCTTTCTTTCTTTCTTTCTTTCTTTTCTTTTAAGGACCACATTTAATTGGGGCTGGCTTACAGGTTCAGAGAGTCAGTCCATTATCATCAAGACAGGAACATGGCAGCATTCAGGAAGGCATGATGCCGGAGGAGCTAAGAGTTCTACACCTTCATCTGAAGACTGTTAGCAGAATACTCAAGAAATTACTTTCAAGATAAGCTTGTAAGATGCCAATGAGTTCCAGTGATGATATCAAGCTTTCTTGTTTTTCCTTCACCACTCATTTTGAGGAAAGCAAGCTTCTCCATGAGGCACTGTTGTGACACATGGCATAGGAATTTTCTCTCAACAACCATTGAGACAGTTCGAAAGTTGTTCTTTCACCAGTTGTACCATAAGGCAAGCCCTCCTGAAGGACTTTGAAGCAAAGTCAATTGACCCAGCTATCCCCAATGCCTGATCCACAGACCTGTTATGTCTACTCTAATTCAGGGTATTGTGTTCCGTAGCTGAAGCTGAGTCCTGCACAGATATTTGGAAGTACAATGAAGAGCAAGGTGACTCAAACTGATTCTATCTTTTTTTGTGAATCACAAAGACCTATGAGAATGAAGCACTTTAGTGTAATAGAAGGAAATCAGGACAAAGGAAAGATTAGATGATCACTTCTCTTCTTGAACTTCAGTTTATTCATTCATGAAATAAAAGGCCATGGCTATACAGGTTTATTGATTCTCATTCTCCATTGTGTGCCTATTTTTAACATGTATTATGATCTCATTGACTTATCTCCTATGACATCAGTACAACAAAATACACCATTTTTACCCTTAAGGTATTTAAAGAGTTGGGGACCAGAGTAACTTTTTGACATTTAACCAAACTTCTTCCCAACAGTAAATCACTATAGCTTGGAAATTTTGGTGGGGTACGTTACTGAGGAAATGAAATATGCTGGATTTTAAAGTCTACTAAGAATTTAAGATGGTGAAAATAAAGAAAACAAGTGGGTTAAAATGAATGTCACCTGTGCAGGCACGTAAGGAGGAGTGACATTATATGCAAAAGAATGAGGAGGAGTGTCCGGGTTTTTAATGAGAAAAGACGAGAAAATTCTGATGCAAATAAGCTATTCATCTTCATAAGAACTTTAGTGGGTCTGGCACTGCTTATTCATATTCATAAGTCTGAAGGCAATTCATTAGCCATGTGATAGGTTGGGCCAAAATGAAATGGAATATGAACCGACATTGTAAAAACACACAATGAAATGTATTAATTGGTAGTGCCAAATTCTATCCATAGTAATGGAAGCAAAAAATACATATATACTACAGAAAGACTATAATTTGGAAATATATTATTTTTTTATTTCCTTCTTTAAAAAGTCCCCGTTTTGTGTAAAACATATCTATGCTATATTGGCCTCATTTTTATAAAGAATACTGCCTGTTAAGTTTCAAGATTCATGTGAGATATAATATATGTGCAAATCAAACCTGCCTTAGTCAAATATCAGGTAATTTTGGATTTTTCACAAGTGGAGAATCCACTAACAATAATAGAACAGACCTTGTGGAATTATATTTTCAAGTATTATTGTGTGCAGAAATGTAAAGATTAACAATTGTGTGAATAAAATAATTTATCCTCATTATAATTTATCACATTTCAGTATTATGTCAGAAATACCAATAATGATAATGAGTTTTTCTGTTTATCTATTTTAAATCCTACTTTTTCATATTTTAAAGCTTCCGATGTGTTTCCCATATTATTCATGTTTGCCTCCCCATGCTGAGCAGATTCCTTAGTTCTGTATTTGTCAAATAATTGAACATAGGCCTTAGGCAATGGCTTAATTAATTAGATATGATGATTTGCATGAGAGTTACTTATTATTTCATGATCACAGTCACTTTTCCATATAGCTGCATTGTGTATTGTTTTCTAAACTGAGCCCTTTATTTTAGCTTCTTTGGAAGAGAGGGCATCAGAAAGGAGTCTCTTTTGTTACTTGAGTAAATATAAGACCTACTATAAGTACCAGTAGGATATTCCAGTTCTCTTAAGGCAAATTTCAAGCATCCTGGAGCAACAATGGAATGAATGAATACATGGAAGCAAAGTTGGCCAGTATCTGTAAGGAAATAGTAATTCCCAGCCACCCTTATATGTTTGCACTGTATTGTCAACACAAATAATTAGTCCCATCTCTTTGCTTCAAATGAGTCCACGAAATTATTCAGCGATGCCCAATCTGATGACTGAGAAAGGTGTTCTCTACCAACAAAGTGGGACCACTTCTTGTCATTTCAACCTTTTCCCTTCAGATTGCCATGCACACAGATTTCATAAGCCTTCAGTGCTCTCAAACTCCCTGCCTGCTGCAGACCGTTGAGAAGCTCATGGTTTGTTCATTCCAAGTACCCACTTGTGTTTCTTACCTGGTATTTTATGCCAAGACGTTGTGAATTGCCTTGATATACGTACTTCTTTCCATTCCTTGCTGGTCATCGCCTTATAGCACAAAAGGGGCTTTGGTCAGCATTTTATAAGCATTGGAATCTGCACATTTTCAAATATCTTTTACCCATGACTCCCCCAAAGAATGTCATCACTGGACAGACTTCTAAGTTGTGTGAGACCTTTGAGTCACTTTACAGATGACAGTCATGCTTCCTTTCTTAAGTCATTGTCTCTGCTTCCTTTTCTAAACCAGGCAGATACAGTTCTTGTTGGTTGGTAAAGGTGCTCTCAGTTTATCATCATGTTATTGAGACATTACATTTGATAATAATATTTTATAGATCACTTTATTATTAATTAAGCAATTCTTTTTCTTCAGTGGATATCTTCAGCTATGGTTATCAGTTTCAGGAGTCAGACTTGAGCATGAAAACTCTTAGATTATTTGATAAATATTAGCATTTCTTTCCTGTGCAGAAATGTCAGCTTTTGTTTTTCCCTTAAGGAAAAGGATTACAAATCAGCAATGAGTAACTTTTCTTCCAATCCCCAGTAGGGTAAATGATCTAAATGGCCAGAATGAATAAATAACTTATCGTCTTAGTTTTTGGCTTGGTCTCCACTATCCTAGGCAATTTTCACAGCTTGCCAGATGGAAATGATTCAACATTGTGTTAATGAGATAAATGCTAGGCTAAGAAAATATTTTTGAAAGAAAATAAAAATTAGAATAATCATGTGTTTCTTTTAAATAGGTTAGTAAATGCTTTGATTCCTTCACAGGACATCTGACACAAGGAAGGTTTGCTGCCAATTTGCCAGAAGTAAAAGGAGATGCCAAATATCCACATATATCAGACAAGCATTTGCAAAACCCATATCTTATTTTCTGGGTTCCCAGTGAATGATTCTCGTCCTTTAGGGCCTTCTTTGGCCCAAATCGGGTATTGCACCGACCTCTTAGATACTGCCCTGACTACAACCAGTTTAAGCTACTATGAAAATCATGTCTATTTTGAAAACCATTCTCTTAGCATCTGGAACATAATACGTTTAAGAGCAGGTGGCAGTAACTGCCCAATGAGAATGTTTTGAATATTCAGATCAACAGCTTTGGTCAAAAAGAATTTCTTTGCCACCCCCTCATATTTCTTCAACATGCTAAAGAAAGAAAATCAAAAGGTTTATAGCAACCATGCTAGGGTGAGAAAAGCAAAAAAAAAAAAAAAAAAAAAAAAAAAAAAAAAAAAAAAAAAAAAAGGTTAAAGAAATGAAGTAAAGTTTATATATCAAACTCATCTGCATAGAGCAAGGATATCTAAAAAGCATAAGGATGAAAATATAAATAACCATGCTCTGGAGCAATGCACTGGAGAGGGACTATTTCCTGCAAAGTTAAGATTTAGTCCAAATATGAAGTGTTGGTGAACAAGAGAACATCTTTACCTACTACAAATGCAAAACTGTGACCTGTGTCTTAATTTGAAAATTGAAGTACATTCTGTCATGCAGTCCTTTAGAAACAGAGAAATGGAGACAGTGTATGGAGAAATACTGTCTTTGCTAGAAAAAATCTTGTGCTGGGACTTCAATCCCCTTTGCTTTCTAGTTATTTTTCCTTTTAAGTATTAAAAGTGAATCTCAAGTGAGTGCATGGTTTTCTCGTTGCAACAAGAAAGGCTTCATGGAGGGAACATTCCCACATCAATCTACCCCACAGTTTGGAAACTGGAGTGATAAGATAGGGTCCTGGAAAAGCTATTGGATATACAAAACTTGAAATTTTGTCACAAGTGCACAGTTATGAAAGAATGGATAAGGGGGAAATGAGAATTGAATGGTTGCTTTTGAAGTGAAAAAAGGATAGAATTTGGTATGCCCATTGAAGTTCTTTAACACAAAGAATGTAGAATTTGACTGTGAAAACTAGTATGTTTCTGATTCTTGTACCTTCTTCTGGGCTTTTTTTTTTTCTTCATGTGTGCCACAATGCTGGGAAATATTGAGTTTGTTTTGTTCTGGTAAAACATGTATCTTAAAAAAAAATATAATATTATGAAACCACTTTTTATACAGAAACTAACATTTGTTTTGTTTTTACTAAAAACTCAAGAAAACTTTCTAGTAAAGACAAGAGAGAGAGATGATGATGATTTCTATTCAGCACAATAAAGAATATAATCTTAGAATTAAATCAAATAATATAAGGTCACTACACACTCAGACTGGCTTTGGACTCATAACGATCCTCCTGCCTCAGCCTGAAAAGTGTTATGAACACAGGCATGAGCCAGTACACGCTATGCTTCAGTCTAGCTTTCTTATAGATAATTGTGTAATTGATTTTTTTTAAGTGAGTAGTTTGTAAATTGATCCTAATATCATCTTGAGTTAGGAAGCATCGTCAATATGCAATGCTCTGTGGATCTGTAGATCTGTAGATCTATGAGGATGGGAAGATCCATACTTAGAAATAAAGTTATTTGACTTTGTGATTTTTTTTTGAAAGTTAATTTCCATTTGCATTGCATTTCTCCAGCTTCCCATTACTGGGATGACTCACGCTGCCTGAATATCACTTTTCCTTGGCCCCGAGTGCCAGGGGTTGAATATCCCTATCCCGTAGCCCTAAATCACAAGGACAAGAGAAAGACTCCTTGGATAGATTTCCAACTGTGAATTTTTATTAACTTACAAGAGATGCTGGATTTGACTGTATCCACTTTAGTAATCAGTGCTTCAATCTCAGTACTCATACCTTTCCTAAACCGTTGCCTGTATGCATTTGATCTAGGAACAGATTTTATTAAAGCAAATGAGTCGGCAGGGTGTCCTGATCATGACCAAAATTGTCAATTGTAGTAGATGCCTGGCTCCCCCTGGGAACTGAGGCCCTGCTGTTTGCCAAGCATTTCCTTTAGAATGGAGAAAAGGAAAAGAAAATAGCTTTTCCTTGTTTAAAAAAGAAATACTTATTAACAATAGTATACTTGCATTTGTGTCTGTTTTGTCCAAGATTTGGGAGAGCACCCACAAATGCAAATGAGGAGGCCAGAAGTTGATGCCTGGTGTGTTCTTGGATGCTTTTCTCTTTTCTTTGACAAAGTCTCTCACTGGATCTGGAGTTCACCATTTAGTTTAGGCTCATTGGTCAGGAACCCATGGGGATTAGTCTGTGACTCAGCTCTATGATTGGAGGTCCATGTTACATCAAAGAATGTTCATGGACTAGGGATCTGACCTCCATCCCCATCCTGGCTTTTACCCACTGAGCCATCTCCCCAGCCTCAAGAATAAAAATTTGTAGGTAATTACACAAAATTCTACCACCTTTTATTTTTCTCTTTTTTGTTTATTTATAGTAAGTCAATTTACTTTATATGTAACATTATAACACTGATGTATTACTTTACATGCATCATTTTTAAAATCTCTTTTATTTTAAATTAAGTCTCAATGTTTGGGTGCAGGTATGTGGATGTAACCCCTTGCGAGCTGGAGTTACAGTCAATTGTGAGCTGCCTCAAGTGGTTGCTTATAACTGAATATGGGTTCTCTGGAAGAACAATATGGTCTCTACCATTGAGCAAGCTTTCAAGTCCCCCTTGATTCTTTTTATTTCAAATGATATCTTAATTTTATAAAAGAATCTACTAAAACTCTCATCAATGAAAGAAGAGTTAGATTCTTTTTTTCTCACTTATTACAGACAGCAAGACTTATTATGTATTTCTGATGATAAATCTTTTTTGTTATTATTTTTCAGTTCTTTAGATGAATCTTACTGTTTCCCAGGACAGTCTGGAACTAAGCATATAGTTTGTCTCAAACCTCCTGCTTCAGCCTCCCAAATGCAATGATCAGATACACGAGACTTAACTACAACTCAACTATTATTTTTTACATAGAATTGACTTATGTCATGATGGTAGGACTTTGTTGAACTATAATGCAAATGCCATGGCTCTTATTTTAACTTAAAAGTCGAACAAACATTTCCTATCACAGAGGTTATATATGCATCAAATATGAGGAGCAGGAGCCTGTGCTCTCTAAGTGAATTGAAAATGCTAAATGTGGCATAGAATTTATTATTGTTCAAGAAGAGGAATTACAAAAAAGCTTATGTAGACTAGATCATGGAAGTGGCTACAAACAGCAGTAAAGAGAAGAGTTTGTCTGGAGCCAGAGAAATGGCTAAGGAAGGGAGTTCCTGACCAAGTCTAGTCACTTGGTTTTCATCTCACAAGGTAGAAGGTGAGAAAGGATTCCTGCAAGTTGTCCTCTGAGCTCCATACATGTGTTATGGAAGCCATTTGCCCAACCTGTACATATAGAACAGAAAGAAAGAAGGAAAGAAAGAAAGAAACAAACAAACAAACAAACAAAGATGTTTGTTCCTCATTTTACATCCTACTCACTGTCCCTGGTAACCCCCTCCCACAACCCTTCCCCCATACCTCCTCCTCTTCTCTTTTGAGGTGTGCACCCCCTCCCCTGGTTTCTCCCCTACCCTGGCACTTTGGGTCTCTGTGACACTAGTTGGTTTCTCTCCTACTGAGGCCAGAAAAGGTAGCCTATCTAGAAGAACATATCCCACGTACAGGCAACAGCTTTTGGAATAGCCCAAATAGATGTTTCTTAAAGAAAATAATAGGACTATCTGCCTATGATCAACAGTAATAGCACAAATTGAAACTGGCAAAGTTAGAGAAGAAATATTTTCCATTTACATGAACAAAGCTGCTATACACTTTTCACTCTGCTTCACACTATGATCATCTACAGAATCAATTCCTGAGATATAGTTTAAAACAATATCCTTACTAGCCAGGTAAATAGCAAAGCAATTAGCAATTATATAGGGGGAACCATTTGGATTATCACTGGGTAAACAAAACCCTTGACTTAATCCCTTCTCTGCTACCCATAATGTGTCTTTTGGCAACAGGCTGAAGTAGTGAGAAGGCTGGGAGGGCAGCATGTGTTGTGGCTTATGGATAAGTGTGGTTTCCCCCTTAGCTGTAACGGGTTTTGTGCCTGAATCAAAGTCCAGAGATCTCATTCAGAGAAATTGAAAATATAGCGAGGTTCAATTGAAGAACTATTAAGTAATCTTTCTAGCAGTATTACTTTTATTGTGCACATCTCACTGTAAGTCTATAGAATAGGTAGATATTTAGATATGAAGATAATATATTTGTGGCTTTACCTTGGGTTGTTTGATTTATTTTCTTAAGGTTCTCTGTTCTCTGGGCAAAAAGGTAAAATGTTCTTCTCCGCTGAGCAAGAGGCTTGAGGAATAAATTTCCATCTCCTGAAGATGTCAAAGACAATAGGCAACATTTCTATTTGGGCAGGTAATTGCAACCAGCTTTAGCTGGGCTCTCCAAAACTGAAGGTTGCTGATCTTGCACTACAAAAAAATATTTTCAGCTGTGGACAATTAACAAACTCAGTGGACCAGGCGAAAGTGCAGCCCTCTCTTGCACAATTCAGCTGCCAGCACTACTTTGACAGCTATATAATTACATGGACCATAAATTACGCTCCATAATCACCTTGTTTATAATTTCATTCCCTGTAAATTAGTAGTGTAATGAAATGAGATTTCATAACCACCAGATGCAGAGAGAGCTGCTCACCAGAGACTCCAGCAATGGCTGAGAGGCAACCCCATCCCAAGAAGAGAGATTTTGGTAGGCTGCTGTTAGCTGGACATATCACTGGCAAGTCATCTGATGCTTCCAGCTTGGGGCTGCCAGTGACATTCAAATAACTCCAGCTTGGAAACAGGATGATACATCAGCAGCTGTGGTCTGTAGGATACCCTGTTTGAGAGGAAACTTAACTTTTAAAACTTTTATATATCGTAGCTCCGCGTATTCCCAGAGATACCATAGATAATGTATTTACATAGTGATTACTCAATGGTCTTCCATGTGACTAGTTTTAATTGAAGCACTTTTCACAATTGTATTTACTGCGCACTTCACTGCATGTAAGTAGGTGGCCTCTTTCTATAAGGTGGTAATACAGTGATTAAAAATAAGAGTGTGTTCTATATAGTAAAGTTTCCTAGGATCATTGCTTCATGTTACAGGGGGAATGGCAGGGCCAGGAAGCTGGAGTGGGTGGGTTGGTGAGCAGGGGAAGGGGTGAGGGGAAAGGGAATTTTCAGAGGGGAAACTAGGAAATGGGATAACATTTGAAATGTAAATAAAGAAAATATCTAACAAAAAGAAGAAAATATCTAACAAAAAAAGAAAAAAAATGTATCATGCACAGTAGTATGAAAGGGAAAGAAATATGAATGGAAATAATAAAAATACTGGTCTTAGCTCGAGGGTTTAGCCAGTAACCTGACTACTGAGACATAGCTCCCTGCTATTTCATAATAAAACAGTTTTTAGAACCGATAGCATACAACTGGGAATTATACATTTTTAAGGAAAAGAGGAACAAATGAACAGTTTATAATTCCTGCTGTCTTCGAGCCAGAGCCAAGACAAGTTATTTGCAAGAGATTTATTAGAACTGGAGCCATTACTACGAGAATTGTGCTGCGAGGAAAAATACAAATTATCTGCCACTGTTCCTAACTGAGCTGGGAGGGGTAAATGCCTGATTCCAGAGCTTTAATTACCTACAGGAAAGTGAGTCGGTTATGCAGTGCCTATTTTAATTACCATCTGATTAAAATTAATCCTAGCAGGGAAAGCAGAAAGTGAAGGAAGGAAAGCGAAGTCTGAAGGTTAATGTTTGAAATGTCGACAAGTACGGACAGGTAAAGAAGAGGTGATCTGGCTGAAGGACACTGACTAGCCAGCTCTCTGATCTGTAAATTTTGTTTCTAGTATTTCCTGTTTTCATACTTCAAAAAATTGCGTAAAATTCATGTCAATAATCTTGTCATTACTGACATTTATTATTGGGTGTTGTGTGTGAGTGTGGGTATGACCATATGGTTTGGTGTGTCTGTGAAGGTCAGGGAAGCATTGGATATTGATCTTCAGTTGCCATCTTGTCTGAGAAAGACCTTATTCTTTTTTCCTGCTGTCTAAGCAATTCTAATTGGTTGTTGAGCTCCTGGGGTCTGTGGATTAACTTGTCTCCACTCCAGTGTCTCCAAAAGAACAATGGGATTACAGCTGCTACACTGCTTTGCTGTGCTATGAGGGGTCCAAACTCAGGTCATCAAGTTTAGGCAATACTCACCTTGCACATGGAGAAATTTCCCAGTCTTAAAGCCATTTATATATTGATGTTATCCTTAGTTAGAGACATTTAAGGTCAAATAAAATTATTACAGGAATCACTCAAAAAAAGTTATTCCTGAAACTTTGATGTTAATACTCAGCGATTCTTTCAAGAACAAACCTTCAATGTCTATTATAGAGTAGTCACATACAGGGCTTTGTACCAGGACTTTTGTATGTATATGTATGTGTGTGTACATGTGAATATGTATTTATATATTCTTGCTCATCAGTAACATAGCATAAATATATATATGTACCTCGTTCTGATCGAGTATTTCAAGAATTACAAAAGTAAGTGAAAAAATATACATTTAAAACTACAGATATTATCACTAAGTTCCGAAAACAATGTCTGGCATGGTGCACCATCTACACACTATGCACAATGAATGATAGACACAACATGCTATGCTGACATTTCCATTTCCAGTTGTACTAACCTGGGAAGTAAGAGAAGAGAATATTATCAGAGCCCAAACATTTTAAGCATAGATACCTAAGGAACCATTTAAAATAACAACAAAACCTCCCTGGCTTTACAATGCCTAAGCAGAACACCTCATGCACTAACAGCTGATAAACAGAATGAACTATGTAAAACAGAATTAATAATCTATAGCCTTAAGGCTGATGACAAGGGAAACTATGACATGGAATCAGTCCATTTGAACATGACACACTCACAAGGGGTTTGGCGAAAATTAGTAGAAGATAAAAATCCACAGAGATATAATGAAATAAAAAAGAAATCCTCAAACCGTTGGAGTGAAAAATAACAAGGAAGGAACATGCAATGTTGAAATAAAAAGGAAAGAGAGCAGGAAAAGAGATCATTAGTTCTAGAAAACAGTAATGGGAAGATAAATGTGCAGACAGGAGCCTAGCATGGCTGTCCTCTGAGACACTTTAACAGCAGCTGACTGAGACAGGTGCAGATAACCAAAGCCAACTATTGAACTGAGGTGGGGCTTCCCTGTGGAAGAGTTAAGGGAATGATTCAAGGAACTGAAGGGGATGGCAACCCCATAGGAAGACCAACAGTGTTAACTAATCTGGACCCAAAGGTAGCTCCCAGAGGTTAAAACATCAATCAAGGCCCATACACTGGCTGCTCTGAGCCCCCTGGCATATATGTAGCTGAGGACTGTTTTCTCTGGCCCCAGTGGGAGACAACGCACCTAATCCCGTAGAGACTTGATGACACAGAGACTAGAAATGTAGGGAAAAGACATTCTCTTCTAGGCAAATGGGAGAGGTGATGGGGTGCAGAACTCTGGGAGGGAGGACAGGGAAGGGGAAGAATAATTGGGATGGAAATAAAATAATAAATTAAAAATAATTTAAAAATAAAATGATTACATTTTCCTTAAAAATACAAAAGTAACTTACTAAGTGACTTAGAAAGATAAATATATATGGAGTTAAATTTAATAATGAAATGCTAACTAATATAGTGATGACAGTAGCATAATGAGAAAGAAACCCTTGTTCATGTGAACTCCTGGAAGAGTTGATGTGTAAGGAACAGAAATAACCATTAGGAAGAGATCACCATCATAATTTAGTATTAAGTATTAAATGTAATGCAATATAACATGGCCCAAGAGTCAAGTTATTTTAAACAGTTCATTTAGAAGATCATATAACAAAGGAAACTTCACAATATTTTTGTTCCTAAAAAAAAAAAAAAATCTGAAAAAATGGAGGAACAATAAGGGAAAACCGATTTAAAATATAGGTAAAATCATTCCTATAATGAAGGACACTTATTCTTTCTATTCTAACACTTCCATGTACACTGATTAATTTTAATATGTGGACAAGGAAAACTGATGAAATAAAAAGGTGTATAAAACAAAAGAAATTTTAATGAGAGAATATGAACTCAACAAAACACACACACCATTACTTACTAGATTGAAAAAGAGAGAGAGAGAGAATCCTTGTCAGGATACACTTGGCAAAGGTTTAGTACCTAGAATTAACATAGGATAAAAATAACAGCAACAGGACAAATATCAATAAATAAATAAATAAATAAATGAACCAGTTTCAAAGAATGAAGCATGGAGCCTGACAATTCTCAAAAGATAAAACTAAATGGCAGCAGACATTCAGGAAATGACTACAGAGACACTTGCTCATCCATGTTCATTACTGCTATATTCACAACACCTGGGAAGTGGAAACAGGTTAGATGTTCATCAACTAATGACGGGGTAATAAAAAGTCAGCACATTTACACATGGGATATGATGCCATTGTTAAAAACATGAAACTGGGAGATGCACAAATAGATATATGGAGTTGGAAACAGTCACTTTGTGCGAGGTAGCCTGCACCCAGAAAGACAAATGTTGCATGCATTCCCTCATCTGTGAGTATCAGCCTTGAATCTTTAGCTATGTGTCATATTGAATATTCTCATACGTCAAAAAATTACTAAAGTGTCATGAGAGGAAGTGCTCTCAGAAGAGGAGAGATTTAAGGCAGTAGAAGGGTTAAATTGGAATCATGGCTTTTTTAAAAAAGAAACTTTGAACACACTTACAGAGTGAAGATCTAACCATAGAGTTTTCTGAGCCAAAACTCTGAGTCCTACATTCACCAAGAATATATACAAAGATGCACAAATACAGCTGAAACCCACTCAGGTGGGAAGTGGGAACTCAAGGGGTCTTTGGAGAGTTGTGTTGTATGGTGAAAGAATAAGTTACACTTGTCAAGGAACGGCTTACTGAAGCAGACAGGTGCAAGATGTTCTGTTAAGTCGAGCATGTGAATGGACACGTGATGAGAGTCTTCGCTAACTGTATTTGCCTGCCTTACATTGGGTAGTTGAGCTCCATTTGTCATGACTCCATAAAGAGAAACACCAAAATGTTTCTGGTTGTGTGCTGTGGTGTCTTGCTGCTTCTAAGGACTTGGGCTGATTGGCAAAGTGATGTCAGCTGAGACAGATTCACTTGCTGAGGTGAGCCCTGTGGACAACATGTGATGTTTGGAGGGAGTATGAATAGAACTAGATGAACAGTGATGGAGGCTGAGCTAGGCTTGCTTATAGAGCTAGTTGTACAGGTTTGTGGGTCTTGAATGCTAGAGGCACAGCTGAGAACTTCTCCTGGGGATCCTGTTGACCCCTCCTGCTGCAGACTCAGTGAGGCTGAGGCCTGGCTGTCTTTGACAGGTTATGCAACCATTTGCTATCCTGACTCTACCAAACCACTGGTGTATCTGTGATGTGTTTGCAAGTACAGCTAGCTGCGGCTGCTAGTCTGTGAACTGACCTGGCAGTTTCCCCAACAACACAGATAAGAGTTGCTCAAAAGAATCATTCGTAAGTAGTTCTGCTTCACCCACATACTTTCTTTTCTACTACTTCTGGTGAGTGGTGGGCTAGAAGGGAGGTTAATGTGTTTAAGAACCACCATTAAAAGTAGACTTTGAAAAAATGGAAAGTTACACACATGTAAAGAACCAGAATGAAATACTAGACATATAGTTATTTAAATGTAAAATTGAGCCATCTTAAACGGAAACATGTATACTAGAGTATAAAAAGTAATGAAGAAATTATCTTGTGAGTTTTGACAGTGAACAGAAAATCACTTGCATTAAAACTATTTACAAATAACAATCAAAAGTTTGATCAAGTGTAAGTAATATCTTTAATGCAATCTTAGGGTTTCAATCAGAAAATGCAATGTAAAAAGTAAATTTTGGGGGAAGACAAATGGTAATTTCCAGATCTTCATAGTGCTTAGCACACTTGTATTCTGATTTTGAGGCATGGAGAGTTGAAACATTAATTTCATCATACAATGTTGTATAAATCCAGTGTAAGAAAAGTCTTACAATAAATGAATATAATAAAAATGATCATCCAAGTTAAATAGTAGTGAAAACTCAAAACAAATTTAAAGTGTGTGTGTGTATACAATTATTTTATAGGTACAGAGAATTATTCTGCAAAACAATTCTACTAATGCAAATAAGTAAATTATATAGCTGATAAAAATATCATTTCAAATCAGTGAAAATATGAAACTTTGGGGTTAGTGGCTATGAAAACTGATTTTCATTTGTATTTTATGCCATATAAGCTTCAACTAAAGAGAACCATACTGTATGTTTATAAACCAGTAAAATTCCTCTAAAAGTAAAAGAATAATACTTAGTAAAGGAAAAATTTTGAAAACTAAAGTTCAATCAGAAAGTTTTTTCTGTGAGGCTATATAAAAACATAAAAATGTCAGTTTGCATAAAGAAGTTTAGACTCGTAACATACTCTGCTAGATATATTTATGTCAACTTGACACAAGCTAAAGTCATCTGAGAGTAGGAAATCTCATTGAAGCAAGCAGAAGACCTTCTCTTTTCTGCACTGATATTGAGGAGGGAGTGGATTTCAGAGAGAGGTGAGCTAAGTGTACTGGAGGGAGGGGAAAATATGGTCAGATGTATTGTATAATAGAAGACTCTGTTTTTATCAAGGAAGAAAGAGAGTGAGAGCAAGAGAGAGAGAG
>NC_034603.1:59698548-59706204 GCF_900095145.1 Mus pahari
AGAGAGAGAGAGAGAGAGAGAGAGAGAGAGAGAGAGAGAGAGAGAGAGAGAATGCCTGAATAAGATTGTGCTATAGGCAAGCCTATAAGGCATTTTAAAAAAATAGTGATTGATGGGAGAGGGCCCAGCTCATTCTGTGTGTAGCCATCCCTGGGCTTATGGTCTTACATTCTACAAGAAAGCAGGCTGAGCAATCCCTGGAGAGAAAACAAGTAAGCAGCCCCTTTCCATGGCTGAAGCATCAGCTCCCCTCTCCAGGTTCCCACCCTGTTTTATTTCCTGTCTTTACTTCCTTCAATGATTAATAATGATGTGGAAGTGCAAGCCAAATAATGGCTTTCTTCCCACTGTTGCTTTAGTCATGGATTTCTTCAGAAAAATATTAATGTAAAATAATGGTACCAGAAGTGGGGTATTGCTATAACTGGTTATTGCTATAACAGTTCTGACCATGTTCCAGGGTTGATTTTTGAATGACTTTGGAACTTTCAGCTAGAAGTGTCATTGAGTATTGAGAGCTCAGTGGACTTTTTGTTGTATCTTTAAAGATTAAAAAAAAAAGTGAAGAGGATGGAGGACTGCTTTGTGACATTTCAAGCTAAAATAAAGATTCTACTAGGGTGGGGTTTTTGTTGTTTTTTTGTTTTGGTTTGTTTTGGTTTGTTTGTGGAGAATCTGTCATGTCTCATCAGCTGGAGCTGAAGAATTAGCTGTGATCAACAAGAGAACAGGCCACTAAATTAAAACTTCACTTTGTGGGGAAAATTGATTCTACTAACCTGGAGCTGAGAAATTAGCAGTGATTAAAAAGAAACCATCATCACTGAGCTCAAATCTTCCAGGAAGTGTTTCCTAAGAGTCAGCATACAGAAGCTGTGTTTCAGAAACAACCAAGATTGTATTTTGTGCTGGCAGCTGGACTTGGTGGTTTAAGAGTCATCTAGGTGGTATTGGTTTTATACACATGAGGGTATTATGGAGATCAGCCAAGGCTTGGCACTGTGAGAGGACAGGATACACCATTGGTGAAGATGCAGACTCAGTGGCAGTTCAAGACCCAGGATGCAAGGGGTCACATGATTCTAATGTGCAACCTGCAGTTCAGGAATCAATGGGGTCGAAGTAGTTGAACCTAAACACTTTACATTACTTTATGATAGTCAACGAGTATAATTCACAAATGAGTGAAAAACAGGCACAACATGAAGCATATTCAAATTTCATTTCATCTTTTTTTTTACTGTAGAAGGCATCTTCAGCCTCTGCTGAGGCTTTTATTGCTTAGTTCTTGCTGAGACAAGATGATCTTTAAAACACAGTTACCGATAAGCAAAAGTGTGTGTATGTGGGGGGGGGATGTAAATGAAATGATTTTTAAGTTCACTCTTAGCTTGTCATTACAGAAAATCAGTCAGTTCCAGGATCAAGGGCTTGCACCATCTTTGGCATATTATAGAGAGTAAATAAATGGTTCATCTCCACATTCCATGCTGTCCTCTCTGTTTGTAATTCTGCACAATGCAGAGCAGTAGCATTGTCCAACTGAAAGGTTCTTCAAACTTCTTGACTTTCCTGAAAGAATAATGAGGAAGTTTATGTTTTATGTTAACAAAATGAGTTACCATAATTATTCTTTTTGTTTGTTTCTTTGTTTCTTTGTTTTGTTTGTTTGTTTTTTGAGACAGGATTTCTCTGTGTAGTCCTGGCTATTCTGAACTCACTCTGTAGACCAGGCTGACCTCGAACTCAGAAATCTGCCTGCGTCTGCTTCCCAAGTGCTGGGATTAAAGGGTGTGCCATCACTGCCTGGCTTCCATAATTCTTCTTATATATCATCAAAATAAAGATTTTACTCATGACATCGTTAATACTAGGAGTATAGATTTTATTCAACCCAAAGTCATTGAAATTTATATTGTTGTTTGAAAATGAGAAAGTAATATTGATTACTTCCTAGAATTTGAAAATAGGAACTAAAATGATATTTATAAAAGCTTGTATGACAGTATGAAAAATGTTAGAATAATGCTAATAAAGTATAAAAAATCACTTCTGCCTTTTATTAAACTATGAAACTATATAAAATGGAAAAAAAAGAAATGGAATATTGGAAACATTTTATTCTTCATTTAAATATATTTTCAATTATATTTTGAGTTTAAAATATTTTTGTTAAATTTCTGCTTAGTGTTTTGAGAATTTCTTCTATTTGCTCTGTGTTTAGACCTGCTGCCACTGAACATCTCAACACTCATTAGAAGAAAGCTTGAGGTATCAATTTCCTTTTCATTGTTGAGTAATTTCCTTGTCTTATATTCATTTCAAGTGTGTTCAGGGATTCTCTCCAGGGCATACTCAGCATGGATGCTTTAACGTCTATGACAACATGAGCATCTTTTTCTTAGTGTTGACATATATTCATATGTTTCTTGGAGCTTGAGAGTCTTCTGTTCCTTTCCATGTCAAAAAGTTTCAAAGCTAGGTGTTTTTCTAATTGTCATAGGAGTATGCTTTTATTTGTCATCCATTTCAGCTGGGATTTTCTTTCATGGGTCAAGGAAAAGGTGACAGCACCACTTTTTCTCAAAGTGGCAGAGCATTCACAGGGCAACTTGCCGTTGGTGGCATCTGAGAGTAGGAAACTGATTCTTTTCTTGGTCACCTGAACATTATGATGGCTCTAACCCTTCTAGTGTGTCTTAACCTTTATATTTATAAGGTGTTTGTGTATGTGAAATTTACTTTGTTCTTTCCATTAGTTAAAGAAAAACTACATATGCCCCATGTTTCTCTGAACCAATGTCAGAACACATTTTTCTTTTTTTTTATTAGATATTTTCTTTATTTACATTTCAAGTGTTATACCCTTTCCTAGTTTCCACTCCCAAAATCCCCTATCCACTTCCTCCATTCCCCTAATCCCCAACCCACCCTCTCCCATTTTTGATCCTGGCATTCCCCTATACTGAGGCTAGAACATTCATAGGACCTAGGGTCTTTCCTCCCATTGATGACTGACTAGGCCATCCTCTGCTACATATACAGATAGAGCCACAAGTTGCACCATGTGTTTTCTTTGATTAGTGGTTTAATTCTAAGGAGCTCTGAAGGTACTGGTTAGTTCTTATGGATGTTCCTCCTATGGGGCTTCAGACCCCTTCAACTGC
The DNA here is from genome assembly GCF_900095145.1 of Mus pahari. NCBI lineage: Eukaryota > Metazoa > Chordata > Mammalia > Rodentia > Muridae > Mus > Mus pahari. The sequence goes on from NC_034603.1 coordinate 59,701,716, forward strand.
TTGGGTCCTTTATCTAGCTCCTTCATTGGGGACCTTGTGTTCTGTGCAATGCTCTGTCCAGTGTTCTGTCTGTGAGCATCCATTTCTGTATTTGCCAGAGCCTCTCAGGAGACAGCTATATCAGGGTCCTGTCAGCAAGATTTTGTTGGCATCTGCCTTAGTGTCTGGGTTTGGTTGTTATTTATGGGATGGATCCCCAAGTGGGGCAGTGTCTGGATGGTTGTTCGTTCAGTCTCTGCTCTGAACTTTGCCTCTGTAACTCCTTCCATGGGTATTTTGTTCCCCCTTCTAAGAAGGATTCTGAGCTTCTGGGCTAATATCCACTTAGCAGTCAGAAATGTCAGAACACATTTTTAAAGGACTGCAAATTTGTTTCATGATTGAAAGAGTGGGAATACACTAAGTTGAAAAGATCTGAGATATGCACACACATGCTTTCCTGTGGCTCATTCAAATTTCCGTTGTGTTATCTCTCCAATACTTGCCTTTGCCTTTGTTAATTTTAATCTTCCCTGTGTTATTCTTCTGTCTGTATTAAACTGCTCCCTTAAGCATTCCCCACCACTGGTGCTCCTTCTTCACGACTTCCTTCCCTTTATGGGTACTGCACACTTTCTCCAAAAAGGCCGCATCCTAATCCTTTCCAAGCAGTTCCCCAACTGAGGATAAAATATTTAATTGCATGAGACTATGGGAGCCATTCTCATTAAAACCACTCACAACCAATCCTGAGTGAAGGGTGTCCTACTCAGAAATACATTACCTAAACCTATATGCTGTAGTGTGCTTCTCACCTTGTCTTCTAGGAATGTCAGTTCTCAATTTTTTATTGAGATATTTGCTCCATTTGGACTTGATCCTTTCGTAAAAGAGAAACAGTCTAATTTCATTCTTATACAATTAGATATCTATTCTTCTAAATATAGATATTCAGTTTTGCCAATACCATTTGTTGCTATTATATTTTTCTCCCCTATGTAATTTTGAAAGTTTTGTGAAAAAATCTTGTCTGTAATTTTATAGTGTTGTATTTAATTACTCTAGTCTATTCTTGCTATGTTACTTCTATTTATTAGTTATTTCTTGCTTAACTTTTGTTTAAGTGCTCTTTCTAAGAAAAGAAATATTTCTATTATTTTATGTGCATGGGTGTTTCACAAACATGTCTATGCACAATGGTTTTGCAGAGGGTGATGGACCCCTTTGAACTAGAGTTATAGATGGTCGTTAGCCTCCATTAGAGTTCTGACAAGTGAACCCAAGTCTTCTGTAAGAGCCATAAGAACTGTTAACAGGGGTGTCTTCTCTCCAACCCATATTTTTTATTTATGTATTAAATATCAATTCTATTAAATTTCAGATTAGCAAAGTTTGATTTCTCTATCTCTGTCTTTCCCTATGTGTTTCTCTGGCTCTCTGTGTCTATCTGTCTTTCTGTCTCTGTCTCTTTCTCCTCTTTCCTCTCTCTCTCTCTCTGTCTCTGTCTTTCTCACTCTATCCCCCTCCCTCTACCCCCCCCCTCTCTCTGTGTGTGTGTGTGTGTGTGTGTGTGTGTTTTATACACATATATCTTGAATCTGAAACTTATTGCTGAATCATAATTTCTGGAATGCTCCAAACTCATTCTGAATATCCAGACTTTATTTCAATTAGAAATATTTCAGTGTGAATAGATTGGACACCAGAGTGATTTATTAGTTTCCTCAGAAATCTTTTCACCTTGTCAGTTCTTTTGCTGTTTACCTGTCCGTTATAAATACCTTGTCAGCTATGGCTGTACAGCAGCATCTGTAAATTTCTTTTAACATTCTCAATAGAAAAACAATCCCATAAAAGATTAAATTATCATTACAGATACTGTGAATGTGACAATGCACATGTACCAAATTTTACAATTAGCTGGCACGACCTAAAATTTTTCTTGGCTTTTGTTACAATACCTTCACCTTCTAAACACTAATTCCTAATGTGAAATAATTTCAGATTTTAATACAGAATAGCCAAATTTAGTGTAAGCTTAGAATTGTTATATATGAAAAAGATCCAAAAAGTCAGTGACTTAAAATAGAGACAATTTATGATGGCTTATAATTTGTATGATTCTAGTCTAGTTTCCCACTTTTATTTTTGGCTAGATAAAGAAAAGTAGTGTTTCTTTATGCAAAAGGTACAACAAAAGTTCCATGACATCTTTAAACATGTTTTTATTTTGGCAGAGCTTACATGCTTATTTTAAATTCTGAATAGGGCGTGACGAAGCTCTAAGTGAAATAATTGTATAAAAGTTTATACTTCATTTCACTGAATGAAGGATCTCGTAAAAGACAGTACTGCATAGGGAATAAATGTGAAAAAAATAGAACAACCTTTTTCTATAATAATGGCTTCGAGCTAAAATGTTATATAAATACACAGTTAGAGACAGAAAACTATTGAGATAAGATGAAGGCAATATCCATAATGCATTAGTTCTTTATTCTGGTGATAAAAATATAAAGTGTTTGTTCCATTTTATGTTTATGAATATATGAAATTACTTTTATAACTATCTTAATTTTATAATCAGAAGAAGCTTTGTAAGTAATGCAATATTGATTTAAAAATATTATTATCAGTTTGAATTTGTGCTTGTTGTGATCTTAATGTGCCTCCCTTTTTCAACCCATATTTATAAGTGGCCAGAAAAATCCTGGACATTTTCAACTGGGAAAGGTGGAGATGAGATACTTAACTTATATACCAATGGGGAGACTTAAGTTAGTAATTAGCAGTAATAATCAAGGAAGATTAATGACTGTCTCAGATAGTCCATTGCTGTGGGCCATTAACCCTAGCATAGCAATTAATTCCCAAGGAAATACTCGATGCTTCAAAGGTCATTCCCATGGCTAGAAATTATTACAAAGTAAAACCATACCAGAATGTTCATTGTCAGAACAAAAGCACTCATTATCACTCACTGACATTTATTTTGGATCAATTTGACTGTGTTATGACTGAGAAGGTATTTGGATAAACATTATCCCAAGGATCCCTATGGGGTATTATTAAGTGGACTAATTTTAGGACTAGTAGAGGAAACTTCCTTTCCAGTGTGGTGGTGCTTGGCTAGGGAGTTCGTGGTCAGAGTAGGACAGAATACTGATTCTCATCTGAGTAACAAGACATTCCCATGAATTCCAGTAAATATTTGAAGTGTTAGTCAATGTATTTCCAGGTTTAAGATAAAACAGAAACATTACCTTACCTTTGTGTTTGAGAATTCCAGCATTCAGGCAGAGCTGAAATTTGGTTTACCTGGTATTTTGGCCCAAGTGCATTTCCTTGACCTACAATTGCATACTAACTGTTTCTTCTGCCTACCAGCAACAGACTTTGAGTTTCTTTTCTTTTTTTTAAATTTTTTATTAGATATTTTCTTCATTTACAATGCAAATGCCATCCTGAAAGTCCCCTATACCCTCCCCCATCCCTATTCCTCTACCCACCAACTCCCATGGAAGAGTTACAGAGACAAAGTTTGGAGTTGAGACGAAAGGATGAAAGGATGGATCATTCAGAGACTGTCCCACCGGGGGATCCATCCCATAATCAGCCACCAAACACAGATATTGAGTTTCTTAGCCAGCAAATTTACATAAGTGAGATGCTTGTGTTAAATGATTTCTTCTTCCTATCTCCATCTGCTTCCCAGAGGTAAGGTTGTCCCACAGCCTGCCATATTCAAATCCCTCGCAGAGAGAGCTGGTCGCCCCAGGAGTGTTGGCACACCTAAGATCAGAGGCTCATAGGCCCACAGGAGGGACAGGCTCCAGTCAGAGACAGCAAGACCAACCAACACCAGAGATAACCAATGGTTAGAGGCAGGAGCAAAAACCTAAGCAAGTCTACTTGGTATCATCAGAATGCAGTTCTCCCACCAAAGTAAGTCCTGGATACGCTAACACAATGAAAAAGCAAGATTCAGATTTAAAATCACATCTCATGATGATGATAGAAGACTTTAAGTAGGACAAAAATAACTCCCTTAAATAAGTACAGGAGAACACAGGTAAATAAGTAGAAGCCCTTAAAGAGGAAACTCAAAAATCCCTTAATGAACTAAAGGAAAACACAAGCGAACAGGCAAAGGAATTAAACAAAACCATCCAGGATCTAAAAATGGAAATAGAAACAATAAAGAAATCACAAAGACAGACAACCCTGGAGATAGAAAACCCAGGAAAGAGATGAGGAGTTATAGAAGCAAGCATTTCCAACACAATAAAAAAGATAGAAGAGAGAATCTTGGGTACAGAAGATACCATAGAAAACATTGGAACAACAGTCAAAGAAGATGCAAAATGCAAAAATATCCTAACACAAAACATCCAGGAAATNCAGGACACAATAAGAAGACCAAACCTAAGGATAATAGGTATAGAAGAGAGTGAAGATTCCCAAGTTAAAGGGCCAGTAAATATCTTCAACAAAATTATAGAAGAAAACT